>NW_025423256.1:3847276-3996138 GCF_020497125.1 Mauremys mutica
ATCTTGCATAAAGTATATATTAGCTATGTCATATCCAGATCATAAGTATATTTTCATAAAGACTGTAGAGTATAATGTATGTTTGCTGATCTGCAAATAGGAAAAGAGCATGCACCTTTGGGTGCAAACGCTCATGACAATAGTGCAGAGCCATGCAAGCTCCATGGTTCTGTGTGAGATGGCAGACAGTGACGAGGGCCAGGCAGGTTTGTGGGTTTAGAAAAAAACAGTGTAAACATTATGTATACGTTTATGTAGGGGACACATATAACATTAGTGGCTAGTTAACAATGCGTTCTAAGAAGTTGGATCCCATGGCCACAACCACCCCTGACTGAGCTGTTTGGTACCCAGCATACACTGCCAAACCAAAGTGTCCCAAAATGCAGTGGGTGGACAGTGGGAGATCTATTCATGGTGCACCTCACTCTGAATCTATACAAGTGGTTCTGGTGAGTACCCTGACGGCTGAGGCAAGGCGTCCAGGAGGCATGCGCACCAGTGACATAGTAACCGTAAAAACAACAAGGAGTCCGGTGGCACCTTAAAGACTAACAGATAAGGTGCCACCAGACTCCTTGTTGTTTTTGTGGATACAGACTAACACGGCTACCTCCTAATACGTGGCATAGTAACCGTAGTGACTCTGTGCTGACATAACTTGAGTTAACCCACCCTTAAAGCGTAGATATGGCCTTAGGTATATTAAATGTTTGGGAGAGGTAACAGGAACAGTCTGAGGGTAGACAAAGATTCATTCAGGTGTTTCGGCTCAAGGCATTGGAACTGGCCTTACTGCACCCTACAGGCTCAGGAACAAAGAGGCACAAAAAAGATCTCATTTATTTATTACAATGTCTTGACTCGAGGGTGTATCACTCGTGATTTTAGAATTCTTGTGGTTGTCAAGGTATCTTGGGGTTGTAGATGTGTTTCATTATATTTTGAAAGGCAAAACTATGAATGGGTTGAACAAAGAATTAGATCAGTCCCTCAGGATAAGTAGACTGGCTATTAGCCAAGATCATCAGGGATGCAGGCCCATGCTCTGCATGTCCCTAAACCGTCCTTTGATTGCCAGATGCTGGGAGTGGGCAATGGGATGGTTCACTGAGTCATTGCCTGGTCTGATCATTCCCTTAGAAGCACCTGGCATTGGCCACTGCCACAAGACAGGATACTAGATTAGGCGGACTATTGGTCTGACCCATGTTGGCAGTTCTAATTTTCTGCAAAAATTACAATAGATTTTTTTTCCAGGGAGAAAGACATTATAGGCGATAGTATCCTGCCTTTACTGAATATTTGAGAATCAAGCTGTACACAACGGCATGTGGAAAAACACTAAGGGCTAGACTGAGGCAAAATAACAGTTGCAAAAATGCAATCCCCAGTGGTGGATTGACTCAAAACAAAGTTTTGACACTAGGCCAGAAATTCTGTCAGCTCTAAAATGAGAAGAAAAAATTAAATTTAAATATTCAGGCAATTCAGGTTATCCCAGCAGCAGATAAAACAACTTCGGAAACTGCTTGGAGATTCTGTGCATTCAGATACAGAGAGAAGGGATTCTTTGTTTCTGAGGGGACCTGTGTAAAATGTTTTACTGAATTAAGTCTCAGGGATTATCTATACTGGCAAGTTAAAGCGCTGGAACTCGCTGGCTCAGGGGTGTGAAAAATCACACACACACACACACTCACACCCCTGAGTGCAGCAAGTTTGAGCGCTTTAAAGCGCTAGTGTGGACAGGCTCGGCTCCCAGTGCTCAGAGCGCATCCCCTCGTGGAGGTGGATTACCAGGCGCACCGGCACCCACCGCAGCGCTTTGAACTTTGTAGTGCAGACAGAGCCTCCGTAGGTTGGATCAGACAGAGGGGAGCTGCACTGGCTAGGCAGGGGGATGCCTATGTCAGTAAGAACCAGCCCTGGGAAGCCTCTGCCGAGCGGTGCTGTCTGTGGGAGAGGAAATTAAAATAAAAAAAGCTGCTTTGCCCCCCCCCACACACAGCGTTTTTGCAAACACTGGTCTCAGTCCCACTGGGGTCACTGCTGCCCCCTGTGCCCCGCCTGTGCTGGGTTTTGCCCTTAGTCACCCTCTGCCAGAGCCTCACTCCTGGGCTTCACTCCTGCTCCTCCCCCCAGCCCTGGTTTTGTCCCTTAGCCCCTCTCCTGCCCACGGCCCGGGCAATTCCCGCCCCCTGCTCAGCCCCCGCCCCCTGTCACTCCCCTCACCCCGCTCCAGCCCCTGGAACAAGCAGAATGTTGAGGCTGATATGGGCGGGGGGAAGGGCAGCGGCTTCAGCGGCTGTCACTGAGCATGCGCAGTGCCCGGGAGCGGCACATGTCTGCGGGAGGTGCGTTAATACGCTGCCCGGGGGCTCCTGAGTCTGATGGTTCAGCAGCCCCCGCCCCGCCTCCGCTTTTCCCCTGGGGAGCCGCACCCCCTCCTGCCCTCTCCGGGCTGAGGCGGGTTCCCGCGTGTCCCACCCCCGCTGCGTGGGGCCCGGGAGGAGCCGCCCCTTCCCGCCCTCCCGTCCCAGCCCCCATCCCTTTGTGCGGCAGCGGGGCCATGGCTGGGGCCGGGAGCGCAGCGCGGGGGCTGCTCCAGCCCTGCAGCCCGCGGGGCAGCGCAGTGGGGCTGGAGGCAGTGCGGGGCGGGCAGGGCCCGGGTGGGGGGCAGGGACACACGTGGGGCGGACACGCTCCTGCTGGGGGGGGCCGGGCCCGGCTGCCTGGTTCGCCCCCTGCCTGGGGGGGGTCCCCAAGCTCCGCGCGGCTGGAAGGCTGCCCGGGGCGGGGCCGGGGCGATGGAGCCCGGGAGTGGCTGGGCCAGGAGCTGCAGGAGGGGCCGGAGCGCGGCTCGGCTGCAGAGCTCAGAGCCCAGGCTGGGCCTGGGGGCGGATCTCGGGTGTCAGAGCCGGGCACGGGGGGCGGCTGGGGATGGGGGCTGTGGGCGAGCTGGGAGTGCACTGCGCGGGTCAGGGCTGGGGGGAGCGGTTGGGGATGGGGCTGTGGGGGAGCTGGGAGTTTGGGATGCACTGGGGGGGTCAGGGCTGGGGGGGAGCGGCTGGTGGCTGGGGGGAGCTGGGAGTTTGGGGTGTGCTGGGGGGTCAGGGCTGGGGGATGTTTGGGGGGCTCCATGTTCAGATCTGGCCCTGCGGGAGCTTTGGGGGCTGGCGCTGGGGAAAGTGGGGGACTGTCTGAAGTTGGCTGCTTGGGATGTGGGTGAGGCCCGGGGGAGCTGGGGGTTGGGCTGCACCCCTGTCCCTGCAGCCTGGGGCCCTGCGTTTCCTCTGGAAAAGCTGCTCCCTGTTTCACCAGCTCCTCTCAGTCTGAGTCCCAGGGACCCTGCACAGGTGTCTGCAGGGCAGGACGGGCCCTGAAATCTGGCAGCTGGGAGGTTTGCAGCAGTTTCTAACCCTCCCTCCCCTGCTTCTTCCAGGAGGCACCACAAAAGCATCTGGCCCCTCTGGGAATAGAGAGAGAAGCAGCCAAAGCCGAGGAGGAGCAGCAGAGTGAGGAGCTGCTGGTAGGTGCCCAGAGCCCCCCGCCACTTAGGTTTGCCTGGCATAAGAATGACCTGGTGAGTGCAGGGCCCACCCTGCCAGCCTCAGCCAGGGACCCATCCCCGCTGGAGCCCAGGGAGCCTGCAGGGGCAGACACGGGGGTAACGTGATGCCCTTAGGATGCAGGAGGCTGCTGGGCAGGAGAGGGTCAGTCTGTGTTAGCCCGGAGCCCCTGCCCACGGGCTGTCTGGATGTCACAGTGACCAGGGATCCTTTCTAGCTCCTGGGGGGATGGGGAGGAAGGAGATGAAATGTGGGCTGCAGAGATGGAGGATTTGGCTCAGTGCACGTTGATGAGGTTTTGGGGAGAAGTGTCCCTCCTGTAGGTGATGTACAGCTCACCCCGGTCCTGATCCCTCCTCCCTTCCCGGGATAAATGAACTTCCCATCCCCCACCACCAGAGATCTTGTGTTCTGGTAAATAACTCTGCCATCCGCCCCCAGGTGCATTTATGATTTTCCCCTGTTATGGAGCAGATAAATTTCAATGTTGATAAATGCAAAATAGGGCACATTGGAAAAGATAATATCAAATGCACATAAACTGATGAGGTCTAAATTAGCTGTTACCGCTCAAGAAAGAGATTTTGGAGTCACTGTGGATAGTTCTCTGGAAACATCCACTCAATCTGCAGCAGCAGTCAAAAAAGCAAACAGAATGTGGGGAATCATTAGGAAAGGGATAGACAATAAAACAGAAAATATCCTATTGCCTCTATATAAATCCATGGTATGTCCACATCTTGAATACTGTGTGCAGATCTGGTCGCCCCATCTCAAAAAAGATATATTGGAATTGGAAAAGGTTCAGAGAAGGTCAGCAAAGATGATGAAGGATATGGAACAGCTTCCGTATGAGGCGAGATTAATAAGACTGAAGCTATGGCTACACTCCGCAGCTTTTAGCCACACGGCTGTGCCGCTACAGCCGTTCTGCTGCCAGGCGCGCAGTGTAGCTGCTCTTTGTTGGCAGGGGAGAAGTGCCAGTGTAGACAAAGCCTGAGACTGTTCATCTTGGAGAAGAGACGACTAAGGGGGGATATGGTATAAAATCATGACTTGTGTGGCGAAAGTAAATAAGGAAGTGTTATTTCCTCCTCATAACACAAGAACTAGGGGTCATCCAGTGAAATGAATAGGCAGCAGCTTTAAAACAAACAAAAGGAAGTATTTCTTCACCCAACACACAGTCAACCTGTGGAACCCCTTGCCAGGGGATGTTGTGAAGGCCAAGACACTAACAGGGTTCTAAAAAGAACTAGAGAAGTGCATGGAGGACAGGTCCATCAGTGGCTATTAGCCAGGTTGAGCGGGATGGTGTCTCTAGCCTCTGTTTGCCAGAAGCTGGGAATGGGCGACAGAGGATGGATCACTTGATGATTCCCTGTTCTGTTCATTCCCTCTGGGGCACCTGGCATTGGCCACTGTCAGAAAACAGGCTACCGGGCTAGATGGGCCTTTGGTCTGATCCAGTCTGGCCGTTCTTATGTTCTATGTTCCCCTGTTACTGAGCCGCCCTCTCCCTGTTGCAGAAACAGATGGAAGCCGAGAGGCAGAAGATCGTCTGGGAGTGGCAGGAGCTGCGAGGGTTTCTGGAGGAGCAGGAGCAGCGGCTGCTGTCCCGGCTGGAGGAGCTAGAGAGAGCCATTGTCCAGAGAAGGGATGAGGGCGTCTGCAGCCTGTCCTGGCAGATTTCCCTGCTTAGCGAGAGGGGAGGAGAGAAGGGGCAGCAGCCGCTGACCCAACCCCTGCAGGTGAGGCTGTCATTGCAATGATCATACACAGCGTTTCTCTAGGTGCTTCTGAGCCCTAGACCCCAAAGCACTTTACAGAGTGGGGTCAGGGGCATTATCCCTATGGGAGAAATGGGGAAAGTGAGGCAGAGGGAGGGGCAGAGCCCTGCCCAAGGTCACCCAATGAGTCTGGCAGCGGCGCCAGGGATGGGCCCTGGGAGTCCTGGATGCTGCATCCCCAAGACCTTCTCTCCTGGAAATGTCTCTCTGCATTTGCACTTGGAGGATGAAATCCCCTCCCCCACCATGCTGAGGTCCCGAGCCAGGCCCATGGCCCCTGTCACTGCAGCTTAATGGGTTTAGTGGGGCCAGGGGCCTTCTGGGTCTCTCAGCCCTGGGGGGAATTTGATTCTCAATGCAGAGAAATATCTTCTGCCTGTAAAGTGCCCGGGGAGAAGATTTCCACAGTGGGTCCTGCCCGCAGGGATTGCTGGTGCTGCGTAGGGGAAAGTCCCTGATAGGGGGGCAGCAGCTCTGGGAATGTAAACCTGAAATTCCCCTACTGCCCGAGGCCTCAGTGGTGACCCCTGCAGAGCAGGAGGCCTCCCCACCCAGGGACACTCCCCCTGACGGCCTCCTCTTTCTCTCCTTTGTAGGGTGCTGGGAGCACTGGGGGCAGGTAAGTTCTGGGCTCCATTTCGCTCCCCCTCATGGGCCGTTAGGTTTGATACCTGCACTGAGTAGGAAGCTGCCCCCTGCCCTGGGAGCGTGTGATTCTGTCTCCCCTAGTGGCTGACTCGGGTAGGAGACGAGCCGGTTACTGTCTGGTCGCTCATGAGGTCACAGCAGGGCTGCTAGACCCAGGGCCGATGGGACAGACCAGGCCTGTCTCCTGGACTGACGTGGCCGCGTCATGTACTCAGAGGGCGCAGAATCTCAGCTTTCCCATTTGTTAAAGTGAGTTGCCGGCCCACAGCACCTCCCCAATGTAAACGGAGACAGTGTTGCCTTGCTGGGGCTGCCAGCAGCCTGAAGCCGTAGCTCTGAGAGCGTGAACTCTCCTGTCCCCTGTTAATGTCATTGGGGTGTCAACTGAAATGGCAGGAGTGTTTCCTGGCTGATCACTCGAGCAGGTGGAACGGGGAGAGGGCTGGAGTGAAGCCTTTGTGGGGTGGGAATAGGGGGTTGCTGTAGGGAGGGAAGAACAGAGGAGAGACAACAACAAGGAAGCGAGAGAAAAATGGGGAAAGGAGGGTGGGAAAGGCAGGGAAACACTGGGAAGAACCAGCAGGGCCCTACAGGGTGTCCGGGAAGGGGCTGTTTTCCTCCTGAGTGACACGGAACGTGACAGGCAAAGAACTAAAATTTTATTTCCCATGCGAAGGGCAGATTCCCCCCTTGTTCTTCGTACGTGGGTGTCCCCATGGAGAGCAGTGGGTGTTCTGCTGTGACTGGAGCAGGGCACAGAGTCCTAACCTGATGCCCTGGCCGTAACGGACAGGGCAGTGTGGCCCTCTCTGCCAAAGGAGCTGGACGCCCCAGCGTTACTGCTTCAGCTGAAGGGTTCGGGGGTTTTGGCATTAAAGGGCCCACGTTCATTCCCTGCTGGAGCCCTGGGCTCTGTCTCTGGCCACTGTCAGCATGTAGGACCTGCCCACTCTTTGGTCTGTGTCTCCTCCCTTTCCACATAATCCCCGTGCTGGTGCCCCTCGTTCCTGCAGTAACCCAGCGTAGGGGGTGGCTCTGCCCCCCACAGAACCAGAGCGTCCCTGAGAAAGCCCCTGAACAATGTCTCCGTTCCTTGCTCTAGTGTCTCCCCACTTCCCGTCTCTCTGGGGAGCACAGGGCTGAGGTGACTCACCCTGACATTGACTATCTCAGGCTACAAAGCTCAGATCCAGGTTTCGTGAAGTTTGGGGGTTGCTGGGCTCAGGGTCTGGGGCTCAGGCCTATTTCTCACCCCTCCTTTCCCCAGCAGGGAGGACGGGACGTTTCCGAAGCCAGAGCCGTCGTTTGCGGAGCTGGAGAAGAGACTCAGCGATTTCTCTCTGCAAAGTGCCCTGCTGCAGGAGGTGCTGCTGGGATTCAAAGGTGAGTTGGAGTCTGGGGGTGGCGTCTCCTCTGGTTAGAGCGACCCTGACCCTGGGAAGGAGTCGGGGACTCTAGTGATGTCACTGATCCTGGGCTCCATCTCACAGCCCAGCTCAGCGAGTCGCCCTTCCCCATGGAGCAGCCCTGTGGGGCTGGCTCTGTCTGCAGCGGCTGCATTATCGGCCTCTGATCTCTGTCACCATCTCGTCGTTAACAGCAGTTCCATTAATAAGCAATGGGGGTTTCTCCATGAATGTGAGGGCCTGAATTCTCACCTCTCCCGTCTTCTCCTTCCCCTAGAGATGCTGCGACGGGAGCTGGGGAGCGACACAGGTACGTGTCTGTCTCTGACTGGCCAAGGGGAGATTTCAGCCCAATAACCATGTTAACGACAGGGGATTGCAGCCTCCAGCACCTGGAAGCCGTGTAGCAATGGGAAGCGATGTTACTTTGTTCTTGCACCACTGTATTTTCTACTGACTTGTCTCTTAAATATTTTAGCTCAGGGATCAGCAACCTTTGGCACGCGGCTCACCAGGGTAAGCACCCTGGCAGGCCGGGCCGGTTTGTTTACCTGCGATGTTGGCAGGTTTGCCCGATCGCGGCTCCCACTAGCCACAATTTGTCACTCCAGACCAATGGAGGCAGCAGGAAGTGGCAGGCAGCACATCCTTCAGCCTGCGCCGCTTCCTGCATCCCCCATTGGCCTGCGACGGCAGACCGCGGCTAGTGGGAGCTGCAATCGGCAGAACCCGCGGATGTGGCAGGTAAAGAAACTGGCCCGGCCCACCAGGGTATGTGGATTGGAATTTCCCCAAGGTCCTTTAAGTGTTTCTTGATTGGGCACTTGATTTGCAAATTCCTTTCTGAAGAAGCTGACCTAATGCTTTACTAAGGCTACTTCAGAATCAAAACACATTGATGTACAAGAACGTAGCCAATATTCATAACTTTAACTGCAAAAATGATACACCCACACAGGTAGTATCATCATCAGCAGCAGCAAATTATAATCTTTTCATAGACACCTTACACGACAACCGTTGTACAACATTTGCTGCAAATATATAAGTGGTTGCACCAATGAACTACACAGTCACAGGTTATATTAATAACATCACAGCCAGGGCTGGTGTTAGGGGGTAGCAAACAGGGCAACTTCCTGGGGCCCCAGACCCCCACAAAGCTACATTGCTTCAGCCCTGGGTGGTGGGGCTCAGGGGCCCAGACTTCAGCCCCATGCGCTGGGACTTCAGCTTTCTGCCCTGGGCCTCAGCGAGTCTAATGCTGGCCTTGCTTGGCAGCTCCCTGAAAGCTGCTCACGGCCCCCCCAGGGGCCCCAGACTCATGGTTGAGAACCCCTGCCTTACCCCACGAATCACCGCAATGTTCAGGTTACTGCCAGGCCCAAAGGACCAGTCACTTCCTTAGGTCAAATGACGCTTGGATCTCCCAGCAAAGACAACACTTGTAGCCAGTCCTGTCACAACCTGTATTAAGATTTATTTGAAAGGAAATGAGAGTTGTTTACAAAGTTAACGCAGTGTGACAAAGCTCTGTCCTTGTCTCCATGGGCCCTGCATTTCCTGGTGGATTTCGCTAGCCTCAGAGGCTCACTGTGACCCTCCACGTAGCCCTTCTCTCTAGGGACAAGGGTCACAGCCCATTAAGCCATTTTCATCGTAAGCCAGCGAGGGAGGGGAGGCAAAGCTCCCCTCCCTTGCACAGTCTCTGTTGTCTCCCAGTCTCAGTGATTAATCAGGGGAGCAAAGGGGGAGCCCAGGACCCCCCTCTATTCTAGGCTCCAGCCCAGGGACCCTAATAGTATCAGCCTTGGTATCTGACCTTTTAGAAACAGGACACATACAATTCCCTGTTCTACTTCCCCACAGCACCCCCACTTCACCCTTACCTCAGGGCTTCCTTCCTTGTGTCTGATCTGGTGTGTACTGCTCCATTGCTCCCACAGCTCCTGTTCTGCACACCCACCTGCCTAGCTGGGAGCTCTTTAACTAGTTTCAGCCAGCCCCTGATTGGCTTCAGGGGTCCCAATCAACCTAGCTGTCTCCACAGCTTTCTGGAAGGATGTTAATTGGCCCCAGATGTCTTGATTAACCTGGAGCAGCTGTCATTTGGTTACCATGGTAACAGGGATTTGTTTAGCCTGGGGCTATCATACCTGTTTCTCACTACTTTCCTAGAGCCAGCTGGCCTTGCCCTGTCACAGCAGCTAATCATCCAGATGCAGACAAATTACAGTCTTACATTTCAAAGGTAATAGAAGCTTCTCTAATAAGCAAGCTCTGCATATTCTTTAGGACTAACCCCGGCTAAGCAGCTGGGGATCTCGTGCTTATGCCTAGGAACTTTGCCCCCCAGAGTCCAAGCAGCATACAGATAATCAGTTCCTTCTGTATGAGGTTTTTCATCCCCTTCCTGCCATGTGCTCTGAGCTGGAAACTCAGCTAATGGGAAGTCAAGAGCACAACAACAGTCTTTTGTCGTCTTTAACGTCCCATAATAGTCTCTCTGGTATGGATGAACCTTTCCTGCCAGGCAGGGTGTAATGCATTCGGTTGTCAATCAGCACTTCACCTAGGTAAAGTCTCTCTCCTGTCTGGTGATTTACAGAGTCACAGAGGCTCATAATGCAACTAGTCAGATATTAACCCAGGCAGCAACTCACAAGCACTCAATAAAGTCTAAAAGTGTTCTTAGAATCCTAATACCTGTTTTAACAATACTAACACAGGTGAGTCAGACCGACTCCACTGTGTGTTTGTCCATGTTCAATTAAGACATAGAGGCTTGTGTAAGAGCTAACACCTCATCTGCCAGTGTCACAGGCAGGCTGGGCAGGGATGGTGTCTCTCGTCTCTGTTTGCCAGAAGCTGGGAATGGGTGACAGGGGATGGATCATTTGATGGTTACCTGTTCTGTTCATTCCCTCTGGGGCACCTGGCATTGGCCACTGAGCTAGATGGACCATGGCTCTGATGCAGTGGGCCTTTCTTATGTTCACAGTCTGTATGAGGAGTATCTACTCATTTGGACTCACTGGGGAGCCACAGAAAGGAACAAGATGTGCTGCGGCAAGAAGGCCCAGTCTCAGCACCCCCAGGGTCACACTTCCCAAAAGCTAAAACTAGGCCCAGCCCATGAAGGGGGCACTGCCAGGAGAGACTGGATAAAGGCTGGAGCATCCAACAACTTAGTTAACCTGAGAGAGCTGCCTTGGGGACAGTGACAGGGAGAATCCCCAGAGTGACTCCTTTGATTCTGCTCTTCACTGGCCTTTGGTTCATAGAATCATAGAACTGGAAGGGACCTCGAGAGGTCATCTAGGCCAGTCCCCTGCCCTCAAGGCAGGACTCAGTATTAACTAGACAATCTCTGACAGGTGTTTGTCCAGCCTGCTCTTAAATATCCCCAGTGATGGAGATTCTACAACCTCCCTGGGCAATTTATTCCAGTGCTTAACCACTCTGACAGTTAGGGAGTTTTTTTCCTAATCTCCATCCTAAACTGCCTTAAATCCATTGCTTCTTGTCCTATGGTCATGTCCCCTCTGAGTCTTCCCCAGTTTTTTTCAATCTTCCCTCATAGGTGATGTTTTCTAGATCTTTAATCATTTTTGTTGCCCTTCTCTGGACTTTCTCCAATTTGTCCACATCTTTCTTGAAATGTGGCCCCTAGAACTGGACACATTACTCCAGTTGAGACCTAATCAGCGTGGAGTAGAGCGGAAGAATTTCTTCTCATGTCTTGCTTACAATACTCCTGCTAATACTTCCCAAAATGATACTTGCTTTTTTGCAACACTGTTGACTCCTGTTTCGCTTGTGATCCACTACGACCCCCAGATCCCTTTCCGCAGTGCTCCTTCCTAAGCCGTCATTTCCCATTTTGTATGTGTACCACTGAGTGTTCCTTCCTAAATGAAGTACTTTGGATTTGTCCTTATTGAATTTCATCCTATTTACTTCAGACCATTTCTCCAGTTTGTCCAGATGATTTTGAATTTCAGTTCTATCCTCCAAAGTCCTTGCAACCCCTCCCAGCTTGGTATCGCCCACAAACTTGATAAGTATAAGAGAGAGACTCTGCTCCTGGGAGAGTTTCACCATGTGTCAGAGGGCTACACCCTGGTGGGAGGGGGCTAGGCCTGTACTGGGATAAGGTCACTCTGTGCTTCACAGTGTGGCAGAACCTAGAATGTCCATTAGCAGGGGAAAACCTGGGGGGAATCGACATGTGGAAAGGACAGAAACCCTGTCTGAATTCTCTCACATTTCCTTTCTCGCCCTAGCAGGCTACAGAATAACGTCCACGTTTCTCCCCAAATCATCCCCTCCTCCCAGGGGGAAGGAAATGGCTGCAATGGAGCTGGCTCAGGTAAGGGATTCTCAGGGAGCTGGTGGTGGGTTCTGCTTGGAGGGAGAGAAGCAGTAAATGTACAGGAGGGTGGGAGCCAGTGATGAGCTGCCAAAATATTAACAACAGGTTCCCTTGTCCTCACCTCACGAGGGGGCCATGCCCCCCCAGGGGTCGTGCCCCTTCCAACCCCCCATGCTCCTTGACACCCCCCCCGGGGATCCCTGACCCATCCCCCCTGTCCCCTGACTGCCCCCTGCCGCCCCATCAAACCCCTCCTCTCATTCTTGATGCCCCCCTGGAACCTCTGCCCCATCCAACCACCCCTTCTCTCTGTCCCTGACTGCCCCCCACCACCTCATCCAACCCCTGCTCCTTCCTGACTGCCCCCCGGGACTGTTGCCCCCATTCAGCCCCCTTGTACCCTGCCCTCTGACTGCCCCGACCCCTATCCAGCCCCCCATAACCTCAAACGGGGAGGAGAAGAAGGGTGGAGCTTTCAGAGGAGAAGGGGAGGTGAGCTGGGGCCGGGGGCCGGGTGGACAGCTGCCTGAGCATTTGTTAAATTTAAAAGCTTTTTTAGAACCAGTTGTCCTGGAACAACCGGTTCTAAAAAGGCTTCTAAATTTAACAACCGGTTCATGCGACCCAGCTGGAGCTCACCACTGGTGGGAGCTGCTAGAGATGGTGGGAGGCCTCCGCTCGGCGTGGAGCTCCCAGCCCCGCCCCCTCCCCACGTGGCTCGGAGCAGGACGGAGCTCAGGCCCCGCCAGCCACATGCTGCAGCTGTCGGGCGAGGCGCTGACGCTCCGGGTGAGGAGGGAGCCGGGGGTAAGAGGCTGGGGCCAGGGGGGTTGGCTAAGGGGCAGGGAGTCCTGGGGACAGTCAGGGCACAGAGAGGGGGCGGAGGTTGGGGGAGCGGTCAGGGAATGCGGGGGGGTTGGATTGTGGGTGTTCCGGGGGGGGGGGTCTTCAGGACTCAGCGGGGGTGGGGGATAGGGGTTGGGGCAGTCAGGGGACAGAGAGTAGGGGTGGGGTCCCAGGGTGGTGGGGGTCTCTGGGGGATGGTGAGGGGACAAGGAGCAGGATGGGTCGGGGATTCTGAGGGGGGCGGGCAGTCGGGGGGGCAGGAAGTGGGTGGGGTCAGATAGGGGGCAGGTCCGCGGAAATTATTTTTTCTACGAAACCGGTCCCTAGTGCCAAAAAGGTTGGGGACCGCTGCTCTAACCCTCAAGCTGGGCTGGCCCTTCTCACACTGCTTTGCTGGACATTTAGCCAGCCTCTCCAGGGCCTTTTATCACCCAACACGACAGCAGGTGGCGCCATGCACCCAACTAAGCTACCTGCGTGCTTTACCTGAGCCACTCAAGGAGAGAGAGAAGACAACAGCCAATTTCCCAGCAATAAGTGTTAGCAAACAGATCAAAGCAGGTTACTTATATAACCAAAAACTCAAACTAAGCCTAACATACTATCTGGATAGAATTTGAATTAGCAATTTCTCACCCTGACTGATGCTACAAGCAGTCCACCAAGTTTCCACACACAACCTAGAAATCCCTTTACCCTGGGACCAGCACTTCCCCCACTTCAGTCTTTGTTGCTCAGGTGCTGCCAGGAGTTCTCTTGTGTGTGGGGAATGAGGCCAAGAGATGATGTCACACCCCACCTTATGTAGCTTTTCCATAGGGCAGGAACCATTTGTTCCAAACTCAGTTCCCAGTCCGGTTTGTGGAAACATACAGGTACCAAAATGAAGTTCATTGTTATGTGGTCTGGTCACATGCCCTAGAGTGCCCTGCTGAGTCATAGTAGCCATGACTCATAGGCTGGCTGGCACATTCAGAGGAGGGCTAAGCTCTTCCACAGTCCATTGTCTTTGTTGATGAGCCATGAACATTGTCTAGCTTCTTCGTTGTTGTACCTGAAAGGCTCGTTGTGGGTGTTACCCAGAGTAAGCACATTTGAAAGACAGATACAGAGTCAATATCCATAACTTCAGATACAAACATGATCCATGCACACAGGTAGGATAATCATATTCAGCAAATCATAACTTTTCCGATGACACCGCACATGACTCATCTTGTACAAAATGCCTCATGTCCTAATCATATTATAATCCTGCCACTATGCTGAATATGGGTTGTAGTGTCAGATAGCTCCTAATGTCAAGGCACAGGTGTTGGGAATGGAACTTGCCCTCTTTGTGGAACAAGAAATAACCCCCCAGCCAGGGATGGGAAAACTTCCCAGACTCCCAGTGCTGGAGCCTGAACCTACTGACACTTCATTAGTTACCCCCACCCCCAGTCTTTGTGGCAACTGCAAACGTTATCGGTGATGATTTTATATTCTCTTCCAGGTCATTGATAAGAATGTTAAATAGCACAGGGCCAAGATCCAATCTTACGGGAACCCCCTAAAAAGAAATCCACTCGATCATGGTTCCCTATTTACAATCCCAGTTTTTAATCTATTTAATGTATGCCGTGTGTATTTTGTACATTCTAGTCAAAATATTGTGCTGAAGCAACTCATATGCCTACGTATATTACATCAGTACTATTAGCTGCAACCAAACTTTTGAGCTCATCCAATAAGGATATCCACTTAGTTTGATAGAATCTATTGTGTCTAAACCTTTTTAATGGATACTAATTACATTACTCTCCTTTCTTTATTAATGAAATCCAGTATCGGCTGCTCCATTCTTTTGCCCAGTATCGATTTCAGACTGACACACTTGTAATTAGCTGCGTCTTCTCTTTTATACTTTTTAAAATATTGGCACAGCATTAGCTTTATTCCAGTCTTCTGGAATTTCCCAAGTGTTCCAAGTCCTAATTAAAATTAACAGTCCACCACGCTCCTCCAGCAGGTCTTTCAAAACTCTAGTTATCTGGACCCACTGATTTAACCACATCTAACTTGAATAGCTGCTGTTTAACGTCCTTGTGAGTTATTGTTGAAATGGAAAGACTGTCAGCGTCAACATCTTATGATATGAGTTACATCATCTGTTTTTCTCCAAATCCAGGAGAGAAATATTTATTGAACACTTTTACCTCTTCTCCATGATTGTTGATAATTCTGCCATTTCCATCTAGTAATTTATCACTACCATTGTTAGGATTAATTTTGTACTTTTAAAAACTTCCTTCTTATTTTCATTGGTTAATCATTGATTTCTGATAGCTTCCCTTGCCAGCTTTCTACAATTCTGACCTTCGAACTTAAATTCTTTACTATTGACTTCCCCTTTCTTCCATATATTTTATTTGGAGAGAGTTGGGATTCCAACCAGGGAGCCACCAGCAGGGTCCAGAGACAGCCCCATCTCCTATATTAAGCTCTGGTTAGTAGCTATGTGATAAATGTGATGACCCTGCCTCCGTCTGTCAGCTGGGAGACACAAAGTTTCTCTCTTTCCACCTTCTGATGCCACCTGGCTGCTCTAAGCAAGGTGAGGTGGGACTGTTAACATGTGCCTCCCGGAGCTTCCATTTACCTGGTGCTGCTGTTCTGTGAACAGTGGGGTTGTGAGTGGGGCAGCAGGTCCTGAGTGTTGGACTCTTTCTCTTTCAGGGGCCGGTGACCTTCGAGGAGGTGGCTGTGTATTTCACCAGGGAAGAGGGGGCTCTGCTAGACCCCGCTCAGAGAGCCCTCTACAGGGATGTCATGCAGGAGAACTATGAGACGGTGACCTCGCTGGGTAAGGAGTCCTGTCCCCTGGCTTATTAGAAGCTGTGGGGTCTCTAAAGAACCTGAGTAGTGATAACTTTATACCTTTATTTGCCACACAAGTTTTGACAAGTTTCCTTGCCCTCTCCCACCCACTAGTATCATTTTTGTCATGTGCCTTTTTGGTGCCGTCAGTCATTTAAAAATTGCACTTAATGTATCCTTATTGGCTACATTAATAACTGTAGCTTTCATGCGTATTCCTCATTTTAAGAGGAAAATATGCCACGTGTAGAATTCTAAATTGAGTAAATAGGTGTGTGACTCATGCCTGGCTTGTGTGACAGTCAGATGAGCTCCTCTTTTGATAGGAGAGCGTATAATGTTGTCATTCAGGACCCCACGGATGAAGGGAGAACAGAGCTGTGGGGGGGGGGGCAGAGAAGGGGGAATAGGTAATTCTGGGGTGCCCAGATATGGGGAGGGTGTGTGCAGGGTTAGAGCTAAGAAGCAGCAGGGAGGGATGAGGTTGTGAGAGAGGAGGTGGGAACACAAGAAGCTCCCATGTTGCTGGGAGGTGGTGCTGGCTGAGAGTAATGGGAAGAAGTGGAGGGGAGTGTGGAGGAAGGGCACCGAGGAAGTGGCTCATTCTCAGGTGCTGAAGCTAAGTGGCCTGTCCTTGTGGAAGAGTGGGAGCCCTTGGGGGTCTAGTGCACTCAAGGGGCACCTCCCAAGGACGGTTTAAAAGCCAGGGCATTGCAGAGATCCTATGGATCCATGACAGTGCCAAAGCTTCAGCCTTATGGGGACAAGATATAAAACAAGAAAAGGATCTAAATGCGTGTTTACCATCGCTCCCTCTCAGTCCTCATGGGAATCCCTGGTCCCTTCCAAAGTGTATTAAAACCTTCCTTAAAGGCTTACCTCTTGGTTATCAGGTCATGTCCGTTTGTTAGAGGGTTTTCCCTTCACCCTCCCACTTCCCTGGTTCTTGTCACGCAGACAGCAAGCAGCAAAAGACCAGAAGTCTGAAGCACAGATAATGCGATGTTTATTGAGGTTATTTCCAAGCAAGCATATTCCACTGCCCTAATGAACTTACACCTAGAAAAAATAATTATGCAGCAGACAGAAACAATTAGAACCAAACTGATTAACAAAGTAAAAGTGGTGGCCATAAAGATAAAACAATACAGAAATGAGTGTTTCACAACCACAAGCATTGAGAAGGGATTTCTTGCCAGACAGGCTGCTGTCAAACTAAATTTTCTTGAACCATCTTAAGATCTGTTTCTTTATCTGGTGGTGATGGGCACTATCAGGACAGGATCGTCTTCCTAACAGCCCAATAGCACCTTATTTCAGTGTGACGGGTTTGGGGTGTGAGGATGTGACCCTTCGCTTCCCAGCTTATGGCTGCCCCTGCTGCTTAGCCAAAGGCCTTAGCCTAAGAACAAGGCCTCAGACTGTCAGAGTGAGAGAAGGCCCAGACACAGGCAGACTGTGATTTTGATTCTTAGCTAGTTACAGGGGTATAAAGACAAAGGGATAAAAATACCCCTAAGTTCTTAAAGTCTAGGCTTTACAGGGAGGCCTGAATATCTCTATTCTAACAGTGGGTTCTACCCCTTCCCCCGTTCTGTGTCTGTCCTGTCTATTTAGATCAGGGTCGGCACCCTTTCAGCAGTGCTGTGCTGAGTCTTCATTTATTCACTCTAATTTAAGGTTCCGTGTGCCAGTAACACATTTTAACGTTTTTAGAAGGTCTCTTTCTATAAGTCTATAATATAGAACTAAACTATTGTTGTATGTAAAGTAAATAAGGTTTTTAAAATGTTTAAGAAGCTTAATTTAAAATTAAATTAAAATGCAGAGCCCCTCCTCGGACCAGGGGCCAGGACCCAGGCAGTGTGAGTGCCACTGAAAATCAGCTCGCTGCCGCAGGTTGCCTACCCCGATTTAGATTGTAAATTCTTCAGGGCATGGGCCATCTACTATTCTCTGTTTGCACTTTGCCTAGCACAATGGGGACCCACTGTTAGTTGGTCCTTAGGCACTAAGGTAATTATTACAATTTATTATAATAATAACTCTCCTGCCACTTTGAGCCAAGGAAGATGGCCTTGGGATGTGTAGCCTTATTTGGGGTGTGTGAGTAATGTTGATTTATCAACTTAATTTAATGTGTATTGTAATTATTTTAATTAATTAATAATAATACTTAATCATTTATATTAATTAATATGGGTTTAGGCTCGCCAATTTGTTTGATCAGAAGATAAAAGTTCGTGTTTCGAATCAGGTTCCACAGAATTGATAAAGGGACCTTTGGGGGTATGACAGGAAGCTCACAGTGAGACAGATATAGTCGTAACGACTTTTTATTATACTCAATGAAATAGTAAGTAAATTGTAAACCAGGTAGAATTACAGAGTTACAATTGTATTACTGTTATTCAGGAGATGCATATGACGATACAATATTATGTGCTGCAAACTTTTGGTTAATATTCACACCCTGTTTTGATAAACTGGTGTTGGCCTCACCTCTGGCGGTTCTGGTTTCACAGCTCTTGCAAGGGAAACTAATGTAAAGAGCTCTCAAAGCTACTTTGGAATTTACTTTTTAGCTCAACTAAATAATCTAATACACACATTAAAATAAAGTTTAGAGAGACCAAGCTTAGCCGAGTCCCTTTTGAACTTAAAGTTTGAAAAGAAAATAAGTGCGGCCTATTACTGGTTAATAGCTGTCGTAGATGGATAGCATGAATACGTAGTTGAAGATGGTGAAGCGTAGAGAAGGAGGAGGAGGTCGAGGTGCGGGTAAAAAGAGAGAGGTTACCTCTTTTTATAGCGAGGTAGGTTACCTCTTTTTTTGGAAATAAATGCCGGAAATCCTTCCTTTTATGCCCAAATTTCAGTCTTCCCCCATAGAAATGATAGGGTACGCTTACTCCATAGGCTAGTATGTATGTGCGTATGGATGGCAGGTATCTGCGCACTTGTGGGGTACTTGTTAAGCCTGTGAGTACAACTTTGAAAAATCCCCTTTGCTATTCTTCATTGTCTGTTGGTCTAGGTAAAGAGTCTTAGACCTAAGCGTAGGCACTTTATTTGGGTATAGGAAAAACAGTTCCTTTTCTGGATGAAAGGGCACAGGATATAGTTATGCTAACTTTGCTTTAACTTAAAATGCAGGTTTTTGGCCTGTAGGTTTCTTGCATTACAGCCAAATATATTTTTAATATGAATTAATAAACCTATCACAATACTGTACTTATAAGAAAAGAGATATTGATGCAGGCAAGCAGATGAATCCTGAGGGCTACAGATGTTACTGCCTAAAAATGAAATGGGGTTAAAACTACGGAATATTCTTTGTGACAAGTATCCCACAAATTCCACTGACCTCCCTTGTTTTCTTTGCCTGCAGTAGGGTTTCCAATTTCCAAACCTGCTGTGATCTCGCAGCTGGAACGAGGGGAAGAACCATGGGTCCCGGACCTCCAGGGCTCTAAAAAAGAAGTGGTCCCGAGAGCTGCCGTCACAGGTGAGGACTTGGTTAAACAACTCAACAACTGCTTAGGAATGCAGGAAACATTTGGGATGCCCTACAAAGACCCTGTGAGCTCTTCAAGTTCAGGATTGTTCCCTGCAGATGTGGAATCATTATGGCAGATGTCACTCATGGCTTCCCTCCTATTCTGACTGACAACTGGCAGCAGGTCCCTCCCCGATCTCACTTTCCCCTGAGAGTTATGGTGCAATGAGGACCCAGAACTGATGCCTTCCTCTCTTCTCTGTGGAAGGGTTTGGGGAAAATCAGCACCTGATAGGTTTGATCTCTCCCACATATATTTTGGTTTGTTCATCCCTTTTTCCATTCCTCTCTCTGAGATTTCCTTTTTCTCAGTCACAGGGAGTGACCTATGTCTGGATTCTCTCTGTCTCCCATCCGGCGATGGGCTGGTGAGTGAGAACGAGGAGGAGAAACCCCAGCAGGAAGTAGATCCACATTGGATGTTATCAGGAAGATCCAAAGGGAATGTTTCCAGGAGTTGTGCAGTCCCAGAAAACACAAAAGCCTGTGAGACTCAGCAGAGGCCAGAGGAAAACTACAGTAGCGACTCAACCCTTATTCCATGCAACAGAATCAACTTGGAAGAGAGACGCTACATGTGCCATGAGTGCGGGAAAAGCTTCAATCGGCGCTCAAACCTTATCGCACATCAGAGAATCCACACTGGGGAGACGCCCTACACGTGTTCTGAGTGCGGGAAAAGCTTCAGTCGGAGCTCACACCTTATCACACATCAGAGAATCCACACAGGGGAGACGCCCTACACGTGCTCTGAGTGCGGGAAAAGCTTCGGGCAGAGCTCTCACCTTATCACACATCAGAGAATCCACACAGGGGAGACGCCCTACACGTGCTCTGAGTGCGGGAAAAGCTTCAGTCGGAGCTCACACCTTATCACACATCAGAGAATCCACACAGGGGAGACGCCCTACACGTGCTCTGAGTGCGGGAAAAGTTTCAGGCAGAGCTCTCACCTTATCACACATCAGAGAATCCACACAGGGGAGACGCCCTACACGTGCTCTGAGTGCGGGAAAAGCTTCAATCAGAGCTTTGACCTGAGCGCACACAGGAGAATCCACACTGGGGAGACGCCCTACACGTGCTCTGAGTGCGGGAAAAGCTTCAGGCGGAGCCCTGACCTTATCATACATCAGAGAATCCACACAGGGGAGAAGCCCTACACGTGCTCTGAGTGCGGGAAAAGTTTCAGGCAGAGCGCTCACCTTATCACACATCAGAGAATCCACACAGGGGAGAAGCCCTTCATGTGCTCTGAGTGCGGGAAAAGCTTTGGGTGGAGCTCTCACCTTATCACACATCAGAGAATCCACACAGGGGAGATGCCCTATACGTGCTCTGAGTGTGGGAAAAGCTTCAATCAGAGCGCTCACCTTATTAGACATCACAAAATCCACATGAGAGAGAACTGTAATAAATCCCTTGACTAGGGCTGGCCAAAGTTTTGTTTTTTTAATTACATTTGCTAATTCCCACATAGTGATTTTTGCACCATGTTCACCAAGGTCTCTCAGCTCCACCAGATCAGTTGCCTTCTTCTGCCTTTTGCAGCTCACCCTTCTTTGGGGTTAGTCCTGTGATCTTTTCTATCACCTCTTTTCCTTTGAGTCGAAGGAGTGTGTGTCCCTCCTGCCAGGAATCTTCATCAGCTCCAGGTGGGGGAGAGGTTTGATCCCAACAAGCTACACTGAGGCAAAAACTACCTGTGCCTGACATCCACTAGGGCTGTACATGGCGTTGGCTGCTCAAGTTAGTGATCTTAATGTAAACATTTGTAGTGCAGATGCAGCCCAGGTGCAGGGGTTGGCATTAGCTTTCCCCTTGACCTGACCCAAACTCCATCACTTTTCCTAGTCTTAACAAACCCTGAGCATCACGGTTGTACTGTTCCCCCATTTCACAGCAACTGTTAGTCATCGAGTTCTCCCTTGGGGAACCAATTGTTTCATTCCCAGTTGCTCTGATGTTGCTTCAGGTTGTGCTGGGGAGCAGATATTTTTATTATCATTTTCCACACTTAAAATATATTGAACTATAACAAAGAGCAGGAACAGGGCAGGGATAGGGAAAAATGTCATTTCACCCATTGTTGCAACAGACGTAGTTAGGGTAAGACAGAGGGATTCCCTTATTCCCCATCACCATCCTCCTTCAATCCGTGCTAGAGCCTAAGAATCCTTTTCTTTCCCCCGTTGTGGGATGGGAGACTTCCAAAAGTGCTCCCTGTGCTATAGCACATGGCTAAGCTCAGAGAATAAACCCCCAATAACCCCTGAGCTTTGCTTTTTGAATTCTGTGTTTCCGATTACTTCAAGCCTGGGCACTGTGATTATTTACCAGTTTCTCTAGCACTGTTCCTACCACTTTTTCTGTAACATTTTTTGTTTTTTATGGGACAGGGTTGTTATTCCTTTGCCTAACCCCAAGCTGGAAGGCCAGGGGGTCTGTTTTCTCTGGCCCCTCCCCAGAGACAAATCTGACAGGGTTGCACCTGCCAGGAGCAAACAAAAAGCCCCACCGGTCACACACACAGAGTAGATAGACACACAAGACACAGAAGAAACTGAATTATTTGAGCTATCAACATTTCCACTTTCCCACAGCCATGTTAGTTCTGAAGGTTGTTTTAATTTGTTTATTTTCTTGGAACCAGAACTGGGGAAAGAGACACTGGAGTCAGTGGAATAACAGCAGGAAGGGATAAGTCTCATGATTTGTCACTAACCAAAGGCTTTTTAAACAGAGCGATAATGTTACTGAATGGTCTGGCTAACCCTGCAGTTAGAAACAATCAGCTCTACGGGTGGTAAATTTACAGAGGCTCTGCTGCTGATCATGAAATAGAAGCACATTGCCTTTAAACAGCTGCTATTTCAATGCCTCTGAAAGTACAGAAAACAATGATCTATGTTAAAGGAACGTTGCCATTTCTCAGAGCCCCAATTTCTATTGTGTGTGTACAGGAAGGTTTGAATGTGTAGCAGGTAGTTTGGTCAAGCTTAGCTATTTTATGTGTGTAACAGGCTCCTGCCCACCTCCAGCAGAGGTTTCAATCACATACGATGGCAACTTACCAACTGTCACACAAATTAGTCCATCCCTCCCCATATTCAGTCTCTGACGGGAATGTTCGAATGAGGCAGAGAACTGGGAAAGTATCGCAGTAGGAATACATTAACAAGTGGGATTAATCAGAGCTGGGCTGCAGACAGAGCCTGGTCTAGAGCTGGTGAAGTGACAGGGACACGTTCCCACTAGTGCCGGCTCTGAAATAACAGCAGAAGCAGATCGAAGAGAATGAGCTCATGGGCAGCTGCCCTGTCAGTGCATCACTCACCTGGCAGGTGTTACACAAAACACAGCACTTCCCCCCACTGCCACCACTTCATTATACTGGCCATGGGGCTGTTTGTCCTGCAGGATTTTGATCTCTCCGGGTGGTCCGTGGTGATTCATAACAGAGCCATTGGGGAGCAGGAGTCATCCCAATGGAAATCTCTGCACTTCTTTCTCAGTGTTACCTTCTTAGCCCTGGCTTTGGAGGTGACATTAGCCTTATCCTGTCTTGATTTTAGGTAGGATTGTGATCACCTTCTGGGGCTTGGCAGCTTAGAACTTTTGAGGGCTTTTCTCTGCCTTTTTGGTCCCCGCTGCAGTCAGTACATTCTAGACATGGGCATGGTGACCTCCCTGGGGATCTTGACAGCTTTAGCCAGCTTCTTGGTGGCTATTTTCCTGCTCAGAGCCACTGTCTTCTTCTCATGCCTTGTCCTGGGGGCCCAGCTGCTGGTTGAATGGAAAGGAGCCGAAGTGCTGGTGACTTTAGCCCGCACCAAGTGGCCTTTGCTCGTCAGACTGCTGAACCCCAACTGGATGTGGTTCTTGTTCTTCTGCACAGCACAGCCCTGGAGAAGAGGGATCTGCAAATGTACATTCATATGATCCCTTTGTTTAATTGATGAAAACATAAACTAGACACTTAGAGGCTTGGAACTGATTTCAGCTGATGGACAGGTGTACTAGGTTTTTATGCATTTGGACAGTGAAATGTTGAGTGTTTACATTCATTTCAAGCATCCCCGTATAGTGGAGCTCCTGAACATAATGGACAATGGAAATGAAAATGTTTTCCCTTTTTTCAAAAATAAAAATAAAATAATAAGAGCTGATTAGAGGGCACTTGGATTTGAAGCAGGGACCACTTGATCTGCAGTCAAACACTCTACCACTGAGCTATACCCCCCTGAGAGCAGATGCTTTCCCTATTGTAGCTGAAGCACATCAGTGATTCCAGTAGCAGGGGCAGGCTCTCTCTGGGGCACAGAGATTTTTCGGGGAGTTGGTGGCTCCTTTCTTTCCTCACCCTGGAGTAAACTGAGCTTTTTACTCCATGGTACATGTTTTATGGACTAACAGCAGCAGCTTGAAGAAAGAGGAGAGTGAGTATTTCACTCTCAGGGCCGAAGGGGGTCACGTCCCATCTGTCTGACCGTTGCCATTGCAGGAGCAAAGGTTTCAATGGAATTGAATGCCCTGGCTCAGACTAGAGACACAGAAAGGTTTTGCTGTTCGTTGAACAGCAAAGGAAATTGTGTCTGTATGTGAAACTGAGGAGGGACATGAAATGCCCACAGGGTGGCGCAATGCCCTAAGCTAAGGCAGGAGGGTGAAGGAATGGGGCTGAGGAATGACTGAAGTGGACTCACCTGGGATTGAAATGACATTTGTTTGTGTCGGGCAGTGAGAAATGTGACATTAATTCAGATGCAGGGTTGAGGCTTCTTTAGCTGCTTGTAGAACTTGAACTTGATTTCCCAGAAGGGAGAAGGGGAAAGTCTGGGGCGGCCGTTAGTCCCTGGCTGGAGCAGTGTATGAAAAAGGCTCCAGAGACGCAGCTGGCAATTACAGGCCACTAAGGCTAACGTCAGTACCGTGCACATTGGGTGAAATTGTAGATCCCAATGATTAGAAACATCGGTGAACGGAATTTGCTGGGTGTAGCGGGTGGTTCCCTGCTCCTGCCCTGCGGGGCTTGAAGCAGCCCAGAAGAGGGCTGGGGCTGGGGCAAGGAGCCTGGGCTGATTGGGGGAAGCAGGCTCAGCTGTGGCCATGCCCCAGTCAGGCCCAGCTGGCCCCTAGAAGAGGCTGTGAGCCAGGAGCCCAGTCAGTCTCCCTCTGCTTGTAGCGAGAGAAGGGCCTGGCTGCAGGGACCCAAGCAAGACACCTAGAGTGGGAGCAGGGCTGGGGAAGGGCCAGAGGAGCTGGGAGCTCTGGCCTGGAAAGCCCCAGGCTGCAGGCCTGACTATAGGCTGAATAGGTGCAGGGCTGCAATGGGGCAGCCCAGGGGGAATCGGAGGCGGCAGGTCCAAACCC
Source organism: Mauremys mutica (assembly GCF_020497125.1). Lineage (NCBI taxonomy): Eukaryota > Metazoa > Chordata > Testudines > Geoemydidae > Mauremys > Mauremys mutica. The sequence goes on from NW_025423256.1 coordinate 3,871,705, forward strand.
CTTTGCCTGTGATGAGTGGCTCATACTGCAGTCTGCCCCAGTGAATGGGGGCTGGATGGAGACTGGGCAGTAGCCAAGACTGAGGTGAAGTGGGGATAGTGGGTGGGGGTTCCCCTGGGAGGGGGAGACCCAGAACTGGGGGGGTATTGCCAGGGTAAAAGGAGCACCGGGGTCCTGGGACGGACAGGGGGCCAGCTGTGGTAAGGCAGATCACCGGCCTGCAGAGGGCACTCTGACAGCTGGAGAGCTAATTCCCAAGACAACCAGCAGGAGGCGCCGCCGGGTGAGTCTGCCCCCGCTTACAGTGGGGAAGAATGAACATGGTTTTTGTAAAGGAAAATCATGCCTCACGAATCTACTATAATTCTTTGAGGGAGTCAACAAGCATGTGGATAAAGGTGATCCCGTGAATATAGTATACTTAGATTTTCAGAAAACCTTTGACAAGGTCTCTCTCCGAAGGCTCTGAAGCGAAATGGGATAAGATGGAAGGTCCTCTCTGGGATAGGTAACTGGTTCAAAGGCAAGAAAGAAAGGGTCTGATTTTCAGAACGGAGAGAGGTAAATAGTGGGGTCCCCCTGGGGTCTGTACTGGGACCAGCACTGTTCAACATACTCCTGAGTGATCTGGAAACAGGGGTAAACAGTGAGGTGGCAACACTTCCAGATGATACAAACCAACTCAAATTAGTTACGTCCAAAAGAGAGTGTGACAAAGGGATCTCACCAAACTGTCTATAAATCTATGGTATGCCCACCATTGGTTTGATCCAGTATGGCTGTTCTTGTGACCAATAGAGGGCAGTCCCCACCAGCAATATTTATATTTGGTGCGCTGAAAGGGCCAACTTTCCAAAGCTGACCCAAAGGTTTAGTAAAAGTGTTTTGGAGAAAAACATTAAACAGAACAATGTAAATGAAAACTGGGAGCTATTGTTTAAGAGCTTGTTAGATGGGGCATAAGCCACATTGCCTAATTATCAGAGGGGTAGCCGTGTTAGTCTGGTTCTGTAGAAGCAGCAAAGAATCCTGTGGCACCTTATAGACTAACAGACGTTTTGCAGCATGAGCTTTCGTGGGTGAATACCCACTTCTTCGGATGCAAGACATCGGATGCCTAATTAGCTGAGCTTGCAATGGCCTTCCACTCAACTGCCTGACATTTCTCCGTTTGCAAATGTGGTACCCGTTTTAAAACCTAGATCCAATCAATTACAACATGTCAGGGAAGATTCTAGGCATCAATGATCTGATCATTGGGTTGATGGCGATAAACAAGAGATTCCCATAAGGCTCCCTCCCTCCCTCTTCCTAAGAGCCACCCTCATCCTCTCTCCCCTTTCTGCTCCCGCATCCTCTGCAAACTTTCGAAGACAGATGCCTCGTGATGGCCTTTGCTCGTGGGGATGTTGCCTCTTGGTCAGGGTTTCGGCCCTTTTGTGGGGGAAGGATGCAGCAGATGACGTGGGGCGGGGGGAGCCCAGGGCCTCCCATGGGCTCTGACCCAGGCCACTCTGAGGGCAACACTTCTTACCACCTCGCTATTGTCCTAAGTTCTCCGTTTATCACAGGAAGCTCTGACGGGTGTCAGCTCACTGCTTGGTGCCTCTTCTCCGCCGGGCGTGGCATGGCAGCTCTCTCCTTGGGGTGGCAGCTGCCTCTGTTATGTTGACAGATCCAGGTTCGTGACGCGGTGGTGGGCGGGATCGAACCGGGGACCTCTGGAGCTTAGTGTGTGGGCCTCTACAGCATGAACTAAAAGCCACCCGGCTGTTAGCGAAGGCTGTATAGAAGTCATGTTTTATTGCTCCCTCTAAGTGATCTCGGTGCCACTAGCTGGGACGCCCCACTACACCCTGGAGGTGTGTGGGTTACGTACTTCCCCTAGCTGAGGAAGCGCATCCTGAGCTTCGGAGAGTTCCCAGCTGTAATCCCGGACGAGCCCTGTAACGATGCGACCACTGGCAGGACACTGCTGAGAGTATCAATTCAGGACAAATTGCTTGCAGCAGGGCAGTCACAGCCCGAGGCTGGGTGCCCTTTACTATTAAAGCATGTCACACCAGCCATGCAGAGAGGACTTTGGTTTTACCCCACTGGCCAATCGGACGTCATACAAGCAATTCCCTCAGCTATTCCAGTTCCCTTCTATCATCCCCAGCCCCGCTTATGGGGATGAATGGTTATGAAAACCAATACCCCAGTAGAAGAAAAAAGGTTCTCTCAAAGGACCCCAAAGGACCAAGCCCCAAACGCAGGTGAATAGATGAGTCAGATCTTACCCACAAATCACGCTCTTGCAAATCCTTTAGCGTTGTTTTGCAAAAATTGATCCATGTGTTGTGTTTTCAATCAGATCAGCCTGAGGCCTTTTATTGATTAGAAGCATGCAGGGGAGAACCGTTATGGAAACGGCTTCCCCGAAGCTGGTTACAGACAGCCTTATAAAGCTTAAAACCACAATCGTAATATGCAAGTTACACACATAATGTCCTTATTATTTTGCTAAAAAAATATTGCAAAGTTAATGCTGATTGGAGCAGGAGTAAATTTCTTCCATATTAGGCTTTTCCTGTTCTTACTTATCTGTTCTATGCGGTTACGTGTTGACAGTTGGGGATATTACAAAATTGTTTTTCAGTCGGGGACTGTTAGGACTTTCCACTGTCTCCTCTGTGCCCCCCTGCTTGGCTTGTCTGGCCGGCCCTGGCAGTCTGACATGAGGCCTGGGCCTACAAGGCCTTGGATAACACTGGATTTTCCCTTACAACATCTAAAATATAAAGGTTTATTCATAAAAAGAAAGAAATATAGATGAGAGTTAAAATTTTTAAAGGAATTAATTACACACAGTAATGGCAAAGTTCTTGGTTCAGGCTTGTAGCAGTGATGGAATCAACTGCAGGTTCAAATCAAGTCTCTGGAGAACATCCACAGGGTCATTAGGTCCTTTGTATAGAGCTTCAGTTTGTAGCAAAGTCCCTCCTGAAACATGAAGCAGGACTGAAAATAAGATGGAGACGAGGCATCAGCCTTTTATAGCCTCTTGCCATGTGGTCTTTGCTTTCTTTGTCCCAAGGACACTCTATCAAACACGTGGCATAGAAAAACCTTAGAGTTCTCTCCATAGGCAGGTCCCTGCTACCTTGCTCAGTCACAAGGCGTATCTGCCTTCTCTCAATGGGTCGATTGTATAGCTGATGGTCCTTAGTGGGCCATTAAGCAGGCTAGGCAGAACTGACACCAACTTATCTGGGGTGTTCCCCAGAAGCAGAGCACAAGTTTGAAATACAGGCAGCATAGAGCCAATATTTGTAACGTCAACTACAAAAATGATACACATCTAGAGATAGCATCATTATAATCAGCCAATCAGAACCTCTCCATAGACCTCTTACACGAGAACCTTTCTACAATATTCACTGCAAATATAGAACAGTGGTCGCAACAGTGATCTATACAATTACAGATTATGTCAATAACGTCACAAGAGGTGACACGGCATCAGTGAGACTGATACTGGAATACTGCCTTCAGTTTTGGTGTCTTCGTTTGAAAAAGATGTTGTGAAATTGGAGTTGGGGCAGCAAAGAGCCACCTAATGTTCTGAGGACTGGAAAAAATACCTTCTAGTGAGCTATTGAAAGAGCTCAACCTGATTAGCTTATCAAAAGAAGATTGAAAGGTGACTTCATTGAAGTGCCTTAATGGAGAGAAATGATTGGGTATTTAAGAGCTCTTTAATCGAGCAGAGAAAGGCATAAGATGACCCAATGGCTGCAAGGTGAAAAGAGACAAATTCATATTACAACTAAGGCACAAAAATTAAACAGCGAGGATGATTCATCATAGGAACAAGCTACCAAGGAAAGTGGTGCATTCTCCATCTCTTGATGTCATTTAATGAAGACTAGATGCCTTTCTGGAATGTGTTTGTCCCAAAAGTAGCTATTGTGTCATACAGGAGGCCTGTGATATGCAGGGGGTCAGATTAGATGCTCTAATGGTCTCTTCTGGCCATAAAGTCGACTAATTTCTAAAAAACCTGAGTGCAGCATTGGGAGCAGCGTCTGAGGTTTCCCTGTCTAGCCGGCTTGCTGCCTAGAACGAACGCTCCTTGAGTAGGGTGATCCCCAGGGAGTAGCTCAAACCTGCAAAGTGCCTAGGGAGGGGCAGGATATTGGCACAGCAAGGGACGGGTGAGGCAGTGACATCACAAAGGCCTTTGGCAGGACCTCAACCTATTGGTCCACGGTGGTGGGGAGGTGGTGACCTCACAGAGAGATGCTGACATCAGCCAGGCAGGACAGGGGCGAGGGGCCAGGGAGACCTCAGAGACCCCTGTGGCTTTGCTCCAGCAAGTCTCCTTCTCCAGGTCTCTCTTTGAGGACTGAGAGAGTATTCGGGTTCACGGACATGAGCGCCAGGAGGAACCTCTTTCGAGTTTTCTCCTTCCCTTTCAGTGATTATACTAGAAAACAGCCGTCCCTGTTTAGAAGGTAAGAGCCTCCTCCAGGTTTGAAAGCTGTTCAGTCTGATCCATCTGTTGCAGGGGAGTGCTCTGTGTGTGTGTTGCGGGAGAGGGCTCTGCAGCTCCCACTGTGGGAGGTCCACCCAAAAATGTGGGGCTGAAATAGTGCTTGGGCAGTGATACCCACCAGTGACCTGGGCCATCCTTTGGGCTCTCTGGTGAGAACCTTCAGCCTCCCGTCCTCAGTCTCTATCCTGATTGGCTGAGCAGGGGGTTATTGACAGGGAGGAGACTCAGGTCCTTGTTGGTCTCTTTCAAGACCAAGGAAATAAGTCAGAACCAGTTCTATGTTTGATGAATTTTGCTGCTTCTCTGCATTAATGGTCTCTGAGCAGTTCATGATTCTCTCTAACATTGCAGTTCTCCTCAAATACTTGCTGAATAATTACTGTCACTGTTGTTGGTCTGGAGCTCATCTGAGAGCACTTTATTCAGGTCATTCAATGACTGAAATTCAAGATCTGATGGTTAGTTTGTAAAAGCAGCAAAGAGTCCTGTGACACCTTGTGGACTAGCAGATGTTTTGGAGCATGAGCTTTCGTGAGTGAATACCCACTTCGTCGGATGCTTGTAGTCGAAATTTCCAGGGGCAGGTATATTGAAAATCAGGGCTCTTGGGTCCTATTCCCAACTCTGCCACTGACTGGCTGTGTGACCTAAGACAAGTCAATTCTCCTTTCTCAGCCTCAGCTTCTCCCTCTTTCGAGTAGGGATAATAATGATCTGCTCCTGCCTACCTCACAGTGGGTGGAGGCAGGGCCAGCTCTAGGTTTTTTGCCGCCCAAAGGAAAAAAAAATTTGGCTGCCCCCCCCAGCCCTGGGCTCCCCCCCACAACCCTTGTTGCCCGAGCCCTGGGCTCTGCCCCCCCCCACCTGCACCCTCCTTCCGCCCCAGCCCTGGGTCACTGGTAACTTGCTCCCAGGGTGGGTCATTCACCAGGAATTTTGTATGTGCACAGAACACAGACAGGACTGGTTCCCGCATGGTTACAGAGCTGCAGGAAAGTGGAACAATTTTCAGCTTGTGTGACTGGAGGAGATCTGGATGCATATTATAAGACTGTCCTCCATAAATGAGGAAAAGTTGAGCTGCCTTTATTATTCTTTGTTTCTATGGGGAATTTGCCAGTGCAATATCACTGTCTTCCTTTTAAACAAACAAAACTAGAAAAAAAATGGCAATGGCTGTTGAAAATAGCAATTCTAGTCCTAAAAAACCACGGGGAAGCATTTCTTGCTCAATTTTATCTAGTAGGATGCCCCTGGAACAAAGGGATCGAGAAACCTGCATCACTGAAAGTGCAGCCATGGAGACACCACACAGCAGCCTTCCCTAGCAGGGGCAGGGGGGCGAGAAGGGACATCATCCGAGCTCCCTGCATCCAGGTCACGTTCCTTAGCCGGGCTGCGTCAGGGGAGAGCAGAGAGCAGCAGCTTCTGATGCTCCCCTCACAGCCCAGCCCAGGTGGGGAAAGTGACCAGGACACAGGGGGCACATAGTGCTGCTCCTCGCTCCCCCCACCCTCTGTGGGGCCACGGAGGAGCACTGAGGCAGGGGAGAGCAGTGAGCACCTTTGCACGGCCACATGGTGCCCTTTGACCCCCTGGAGCCCTGGGCGGCTGCCGGGGGCCCCACCCCTAAGGCCGGCCGGGCTCCCCAGCATGAACAGCAGAGACACAGGGAGACTGGCCACCCACTGAGCAGAGGGAGCCTGGGCAGCTCGTAATGGAGGCTCGGGGGGGGCTCAGCGTCCCCAAACCTTGCGTTGCCAAGGGGACAGTGGGGCCCATGACTAGGGGCCCTGGCCAAATTGGGTCCCCCTGGAAAAGTCTCCCCCACGGTGGCCCCAGGGCTGGAGGGGCTCCCACTCCCTGCTACGGCCCGGGGGCTGCAGCCGGGACACAGAGCTTCTCTGGTCTCGGGGCCACAGCGGGGCAGGGGTAAAGGAGTGACCGGGTGGGGCCAGTGGGGGAAAGGGTGGAACAGAGGTGACAGTGGGTGGGGCCGTGGGTGGAAGGTGTGGAAGGGGGCGGAGCCACACACAGAAGTGGGGGGGGTCATGGTTCCGGTGCTGGGGCCCCCGCACTTGTTCTCCCTTTCCCTGGGCTTTGGCATCACTAGCCCCTGCTTAGCGAGTAGGGTTCAGTGGTCCCCAAAATGTGGGGCGTGACTCCTAGGGGGACACAGAGGAAGATTGATGGGGGCACCTCAGGGCCTGAGCCAGCCCCCATGGAGGGCAGGGAGGGAGCCCCACTCAGCCCCACTCTGTCCCAGCTCTTCCCCAACCCCACCCTCAGCCTGGGCCCCTGGCTCCCAGCCCGGCCTCGACCCCCTTACCCCTGTCCACACCCCTCTCCCCAGCAAGCAACGGCCCCACTCCCAGCCCCGGTTCTCGACGGCGGCTTCCGAGGGGCCACAGCCATGGACACGAGGGCGCAGTGTGAAATGTTTGGGGACCACTGGGTTAGGGTGACGTCCTCAATCACTTCTCTGTAGTCCAATGAGAGCGATTCCTCCCCCACCCACCCCTCCGTCAGGACGGCCTAGGTACGTTCCGCTGCCCTTCACTCGTACAGGGAGGAGAATAACATTTCATTGCACTCAATCCTAAAGTGATTTCTAACCCACCACCATCCCAAACTGGTCATTTTGGGAAGCGGCCCCATCATGCTGCATAGCTAGGCAGAGTAGGGGTGTCTATGCAAACACGGCCTGTTCCTGAAGTCTTCCCCCAGCTCCTCACTAGATGTGAGGGGGGAGCTCATTCAGCCCCTGCTTATGCTTAGTATTTAAAAACTCCTTAGTGGCCCTATCTCTGCCGGCCTTAGATTTCTCCTCCTGTCCCTATCTTAGCAGCTCAGATGAGGTGGCCGAGTGGTTAAGGTGATGGACTGTTAATCCATTGTGCTCTGCACGCAGGGTTCAAATCCCATCCTCATGGGCTGCATTTTGTCTTCGTTCTCCTTTACAGACAACCATCTCCCCCCTTGGTACAATGACAGATCAAACAATGTTGCTTCTTGCAAACAAAAACCTTCTCAGAATCTTAGCTGCCCCTCCCCCCAACTTGCTTCAAATAAAATGTCTAAATCCCAGATTTCTAAAAAAATTCTCTAGTCCTGCATTTCTTAGTTTTTATCTCAAAAGGGAACAGCCTCATAATCTGCCCCAAACACCCTGGGACCTCCCCAAATAATTAAAATATCCCCAACCTGAGCAAGGCCACAACAGTGAACCAGACCTAGTGGCTAGGCCAAGCTGTTCTGAAGGAGGCAACTCAACCATTTTCTCTCTGCTTCCCTTGGCAAAGTCTGACAGAAAACAAAATTCCACAAACTGAAAATTTTCTGCTGAAAAACCACTACTAGTCTGTTTGGGGACTTTGGTTTGAATGTACTATTATTATTCTCTTCTGATTTCTGAATCAGTTTTGTCGTCCAGGTGTGTTTCCAGCTGTTGAGTTGTGGGGGAGAGAGGCCAACTCATAATGTCTCTACCCCACCTGTCATAGTTTCTTCCAACTGGCTAGGAAGTACCTTTGCTAGGATGTGAGCAAGCAGTGTCCATTGTCGCTGTGCTATCTCGGAGAAGTCTGCATTGTACACGGTTCCTGGGATAGTCCTTGGCAGTGTGGATCCCTTTAATGGGCCAGCAGTGAGTCTGGCTCCTCCATTGTCACACCTGAAAGGCTGGTGGTGGGCATTTCCCAACCTCACCTCAGTCACACACACAGAGCAAAACTTCCCAGCCAATGCTACACGCAGAATCCAACACAATATTAAGGTTCAACAGACCAAGACTTTTGAAATGAAACCTCACCAGGCAGACTTTGTACAAACCGTATCATCATCATATGAGAGTGGTGAATATGGGACTTCCAGGGTGCTGCTTTGAGCACAGCGTGCCACACCTGGGCTGACATGGCAATGGAGATGTACCCTTAGAGTCCATCTCTCCTGGGATAAAGATGGCAGGACCATCTGACGTGGGCTCAAGAAGCTAAATCTGAGAGGCTAAAAACTGTGGTGCAGATATTTCTGTTCACACTGAAGCCTGGGTTTGGAAACCCTCACCCCTCGTGGGGTCTCAGAGGTTGGGATCAAGACCATCTGTCTGCACTGTAATTTTATACTCTTGCAGCCCAAGCCGCATAACCCTGAGTCAGCTGACCCGGGCTTTGCGACAGGTGCCCTGGGTGTGTTAATCGGAGTGCAGACATAACATTAGGCTACGTCTCCAGTGCAATGAAACACCCACGACTGGCCCGTGTCACATTAATCAGGGTCATGCGGCTTGGGCTGTAAAGTTGCAGTGTCCGTGTCTCGGCTCAGGCTCAGTCCCCTGCTCCAGGAGCCCAGAAGGTTGGGAGGGAGTTTAGCAAGTGGAAGTGGTAAAACCGCAGTGGAGTATTACCCTGGACTCATGGCATTTCTCCATCGGTCTGTCTGCTTTGGGGCAGGGACAGAAACACGTCCTGCTGCTTTTGTTATTTCAAAGGGCGGTTTAGGATTTTCATTCTCAGACACGGTGCACAAAACAGGACTCAACCCTCGGCATAAACGAAACGAGCTGCCCACAGATTCTGGCAGCCACAATGAGCATTTGGTGTGAGAGCTCAGACCTGCCCCTGTCCCAGAGGGACGGGGTCGTCTGTGAGGGGACTGGACCACTGACCTATCAGCTCCTAACTCCCAAACTTTCAGTAACTCTATCCTCAGTGCCTGTGAGTGTAATTTAAACCATAAGAAAAACCACACTAGGCTAGACCGAAGGTCCATCTAGCTCTGAATCTTGTCTTCTGACAGTAGCCAATACCAGGTGCCCCAAAAGCAACTCAGTAAGGTACCATTGGAACTTGAACCCAGGATCTCCTGTATACAAAACAGTGGTTTTAGCCAGCTAAGCCATGGTGCCTACAGTTGCTGAAGGGATCATGTCTGCACACACCTGACTCTCTGCCAACCTCCATCTAGGCCTGACAAGCTTTGCTGGTGTTTGGATTCAGTAAAGCAGAGGAGCAGGTGAAGTTTTACTCCCAAGGTTCTTTGGACAGGTCTACACTACAAAATTAGATCGGTGTAACTACATTACTCAGGGGTGTAAAAAATTTACCTCCCTAAGCAACGCAGTTATATCAACCTAACCCCGGTGCAGATAGCGCTGTGCCAACAGGAGGGCTTCTCCCATCAACATAGCTTGGGGAGGGGCTTGGTTAGTGAAGATGAAGAGAATAGGTGGCCCATGGCTCTTGCATTTGGGGAGGCTGGGTGTGAGCGCTGGAAGCTCCCTGGAAGTGGGGGGCCCATTGGTGCCCAGACCATGGCACTGCCCCCCCACCCTTCTCCTCTCTCTGAAGCCCCACCTGTGCTCCCCTCTTGCTCCTGTTTGGCCACTTCCCACCCCCGCTCTTCCTCTTTGGCTGAGGACTGCTGAGCCACCTTTCGCTCGCTCCTCTCCTCCCCCAAGGCCTTCCTGCCTCCTGCTCGTGCCTCTCCACCCCCTACCACAAGGTCTGCCCACCAGCCGCCACCGCTCTGACCCGTCCCTGCAACCCACCCTGCCCACCACCCACACCTCTCTGCCTCTCCCCTGAGACCTGCCCTGCCCACTGCCCCCACCTCTGAGACCTGCTCTGCCCACCGCTCGAACCTCTCTGCCCCTCCCCTGAGACCCACCCTGTCCACGTCTTTTTTCGGTCGTCTGTTGCTATTCCATGAAACATCAAGAAGGGAATAAAAAGCTGAGTTTACTCCAGGGTGAGGAAACAAAGAAGCCACCAACCCCCCAGCATTGCTGCTTTAGTTAAAGTGTTTAGTTAAAACAGCTATTGAATGTCCTCCCTATGCCCCTTGTGTCACCAGGGCACATCCATGCTAGCAGTTCTTGGATGGCAACAGAGAGCAGTGCACTGTGGGCAACTATCCCACTGTGCAACTGGCTGCAGGGTGTTTTGGGAAGGGTTTGCAGTGCCTCACGGACTGGTACAGCATCACATGATGCAGGTTTCTCTATCCCACCGTTCCACGGGCATCTTACTAGATTGCCAGCTGCTTTTCAACTGCGGTGTGCGTGGCGGGGTAGAGACTGTTTGTGTTCTGGGGAGAGACAGTGTGTGTGCTGGGGAAGAGTGAGTGTGTTGAGTTAGGTAGGAGCGGATCATTATTATCCCTACTCGAAAGAGAGAGAAGCTCAGGCTGAGAAAGGAGAATTGACTTCTCTTAGGTCACACAGCCAGTCAGGGGCAAAGCTGGGAATAGGACCCAAAAGCCCTGATTTTCAATCTAACCATCGGATCTTGAATTTCATACACTGAATGACCTGAATAAAGTGCTCACAGATGAGCTCCAGACCAACAACAGTGCACATGAATTATTCAGCAAGTATTTGAGGAGAACTGCAACATTTGAGAGAATCATGAACTGCTCAGAGACCATTAATGTAGAGAAGCAGCAAAATTCATCAAACATAGAACTGATTCTGACTTATTTCCTTGGTCTTAAAAGAGAACAACAAGGACCTGAGTCTCCTCCCTGTCAATAACCCCCTGCTCAGCCAATCAGTGTAGAGACTGAGGACGGGAGGCTGAGGGTTCTCACCAGAGAACCCAAAGGATGGCCCAGGTCACTGGTGGGGATCACTGCCCGAGCTCTATTTCAGCCCCACATTTTTGGGTGGACCTCCCACAGTGGGAGCTGCAGAGCACTCCCCCGCAACACACACACACACCCCTACCTCCTGGTGTTGGGAGAACAGGAAAAAGGACAAAAGAAGCAAGAGACAAAGAGAAAGGAGGGAGGGATGGATGGAGGAAAACGTGAAACAAAAAGGAGAAACCCTAATCTCCCCAGTGATTCTAAGGGACAAAATCCCAGGTGCGGAATAAAATTCTGCCTCCTTAAGCTCGTGTTTTCCATGCCTAGAATTCAACTTTCACCAGCTGGATCAGACTGAACAGGTTTCAAAACTCCAGGAGGCTCTTACCTTCTAAACAGGGACGGCTGTTTTCTAGTAAAATCACTACAAGGGAAGGAGAAAACTCGAAAGAGGTTCCTCCTAGCGCTCACGTCCGTGAACCCGAATACTCCCTCAGTCCTCAAAGAGAGACCTGGAGAAGGAGACTTGCTGGAGCAAAGCCACAGGGGTCTCTGAGGTTTCCCTGGCCCCTCGCCCCTGTCCTGCCTGGCTGATGTCAGCATCTCTCTGTGAGGTCACCACCTCCCCACCACCTTTGACCAATAGGCTGAGGTCCTGCAAAAGGCCTTTGTGATGTCACTGCCACACCCCTCCCTTGCTGTGCCAATGTCCTGCCCCTGGCCAGGCACTTTGCAGGTTTGAGCTACTCCCTGTGGATCCCCCACTCAAGGAGCGTTCGTTCTAGGCAGCAAGCCGGCTAGACAGGGAAACATCAGACGCTGCTCCCAAAGCTACACTCAGTTTTTCAGAAATTAGTCGACTTTATGGCCAGAAGAGACCATTAGAGCATCTAATCTGACCCCCTGCATATCACAGGCCTCCTGTAGGACAGGAGCTACTTTTGAGGCAAAGACATTCCAGAAAGGCATCTTGTCTTCATTAAACGACATCAGGAGTTGGAGAATCCACCACTTTCCTTGGTAGCTTGTTCCTATGGTGAATCATCCTCGCTGTTGAATTTTTGTGCCTTAGTTGTAATATGAATTTGTCTCTTTTCACTTTCCAGCCATTGGGTCTTGTTAGGCCTTTCTCTGCTATTTTAAAGAGTCCTTTAATATCCAATCTTTTCTCTCCATTAAGGCACTTCAACACTTCAGTGAAGTCACCTTTCAATCTTCTTTTGATAAGCTAAACAGGTTGAGCTCTTTCAATAGCTCACTAGAAGGCATTTTCCTCCAGACCTCACAACATTTGGTGGCTCTTTGCTGCCCCAGCTCCAGTTTCACAACATCTTTTTCAAACGAGGACACCAAAGCTGAAGGCATTATTCCAGTATCAGTCTCACTGCTGCTGTGTCACCTCCTGTGACATTATTGACATAATCTGTAACTGTATAGATCACCATTGCGACCACTGTTCTATATTTGCAGCCAATATTACAGAGAAGTGGTCGTGTAAGGGGTCTATGGAGAGGATTCTGATTGGCTGATTATAATGATGCTATCTCTAGATGTATATCATTTTTTGTAGTTGACATTATGAATATTGGCTCTATGCTGCCTGTATTTCAAACTTGTGCTCTGCTTCAGGGAATGATCCCTTTGTTTAATTGATGAAAACATAAACTAGACACTTAGAGGATTGGAACTGATTTCAGCTGATGGACAGGTTTGCTAGGTTTTTAGGCATTTGGACAGCGAAATGTTGAGTGTTCACATTCATTTCAAGCATCCTCGTATGGTGGAGCTCCTGAACATAATGGAGAATGGAAATGAAAATGTTTTTCTTTTAAGAGGGCACCTGGGTTTGAACAAAGGACCACTTGATCTGCAATCAAACACTCTACCACTGAGCTGTACCCCCAGTGCAACAGGAGTATGGAATCATGATCTCCAGGACTTTGAAGGACAGACCCTGCTTCATCAAGCTCCTTTGCCATTCCCAGACCACAGGTGGTTTTAAAAATGGGGTTTGATTAAACTTCTTAAATGTGGTAAACACCACAGCTTGCACCCCCACTGACATAGCTTCTCCCCATGGCAGAGCTGCCACCTCCTGGGGAAGTGGATTGACTACACCAATGGGAAAACTCTCCCCCCGCAGCATGGAGCAGTGGTTCTCAAGCTGTGGGTCAGGACCGCAAAGTGGGTCGTGACCCTGTTTTAATGGGGTCACCAGGGCTGGCATTAGACTTGTTGGGTCCTGGGGCTGAAGCCAAAAGTCTGAGCCCCCCCCACCCAGGGCTGAATCCCTCAGGCTTTGGTTTTGCCCTCCCCCCACTGCGGTTCAGTCTTTGGCACTCCCCCCCCCCCGAGTGGAGGGGCTTGGTCCGTCTTTCCAGGGCTACGTATTAAGTTATTTTGGCAGAAGGAGGTTGCAGTGAAAGGACGTTTGAGAAACCCTGGCACAGAGCATCTCCATTACTGAGCTGCAGCAGCATAGACTCACTGTTTGAAACATTGACCTGGCCTTAGCCTCTGAATATGTCTAGGCCTGGCTCCCTGTGGCACTGTTGTGATCAGACACTGACAGTACAGCCATGGAGACACTACACACCAGCCTTGCCTAGCTGGCAAGGATCAAACCTTTGCAGAAAGACACCCATGGTTTTCTAGCCCAGCTACCTAAGGCCTCAGCCACAACCAGTTAACAGAGGGGCCTTTCTACACTCTGGTTCTGTTCTCACTGAAGGGTCATTACAAATTGTTTGCTCAGACCAGCTTCCCCAGCACACTCACTGCTGTGCAGCTCTGTACGTGTGGCCATGGCTGAACAGCAAGAATTCCTGCCCATTTCTCTACTGGCTGGAGCATGATTAGTGTGTGTTTGTGGTTAATGATGTTGCTGTAGATTGTTCATTCCCTGCCTTGGCAATTCAGACAGTCCCTTTTCCCATTGTATTACCAGCACCTCTGGGAGTCCAATAACAGAGGCAGGTTTTCTCTGGGCATTGAGATTTTTGAGGGCGTTGGTGGCTCCTTTCTTTCCTCACCCTGGAGTAAACTCAGCTTTTTATTCCATCCTTGATGACTCATGGAATAACAACAGCAGCATGAAGAGGAGAGTGAATATCTCACTGCCAGGGGGAAGGTGGATGCATTCCCTCTCTCTGACCATTGCCATTGCATGAGAGAAGGCTTCAGTGGAATCGAATGCCCTGGCTCAGACAAGAGACACAGGGAGGTTTTGCTGTTCATGGATCTGTGCAAAGGAAATTGTGTGTCTGTGTGAAAATGAGGAGGGATATGAAATGCCCACGTGGTGGTGCCTAAGGCAAAAGGGAACCCTAGAGGATTAGAATAGGATAAGTTCTCAAGCAGCATGTTTCTTACTTTGCCCATCTGTCAATTTTGATTATTATCGATGGAAAGATTTTGCCATTGGGTCGTGTGTTTACACAGAAATTGACATTTACCAACAAATATGTAATTCTTCCAAGCCTGCCTAGTCTGCTGGTGGTGAGTTTAGAGGGACACACTCACTCTTCCCATCCCCCATGCCAGGCCTGTGCTCTCCAGAACGTCAACTTCCCACAGAGCTGGGATCCTTCCCTCATCTCCCCCCAGACCACTGCCCCACCCCCACTTCTGGGGTCCCCTCCCAACACTGTCCAACTCCCCTGCTGGCAGGATCCCTTCCCATTCCTTTCATTTCCTGCCTCCCCTCTGAGCAAAAGCTCTGCATTGTTCCCACACTGGGAATTGAACCCAGGCCACCTGGGTGAAAACCAGGAATCCAGAGCATGAGACCATATGGGACTTGTATAGTCAATAACATATTTACACATTCACACCCAACAATTCAAAGTAGCCATTCAAAAAAACTTCAGAAACAGACTTCAAAGAGAAATTGCAGAGTTACAATTGATTTGCAAACTTAACACCATTAATTTGAGCTTGAATAAGGACTGGGAGTAGCTGGCTCACAACAAAAGCAATTTTCCCTCTCTTGGTATTGACACCTCCCCATCAATCATGGGGAGAGGACCACATCCACCCTGACTGAATTAGCTTTCAACACTGGTTCTCCCCTTGTACGGTAACTCCCATCACTTCATGTTCCAATCTATATTTATGCCTCTATCTGCAATTTTCACTCCATGCATCTGAAGAAGTGGGCTTTTTACCCACGAACGCTTATGCCCAAATAAATCTGTTAGTCCTTAAGATGCCACCGGACTCCTCATTGCTTTTAATTCTAAGCTGATCTTAACCCTTTCAGTACCCTTACAAACTTAGATGCTTCTCACCACAGGCTGGCTGGTGGCTTTTCAGCCAGGCTCTCCCCTTTCATCGGCTCTTCAGTTGCTTGGTGTGGGGGTGTCTGTAGACGCAGGTGGCAGAGAGAGATAAAGCCTGGCAAATGTCTCTCCTTTTATCATGTCCTTTCTTCCCTCATGGCTTTGCCCCCCCCCACCCCTTCAGAGTCAGGTGAGCATCACTGCGTCTCTCCAAGCAAGTCTGAGCAATTCCCCTGGGGTGTCCTCATGCAGGTGAGTCGTTGCATTGTAGCTCCCTTGCTGGACAATGGCTGTCGATGGGATGTTTGACACCCTGTCCGGGTGTTGGTTACTTTCCTTGCTGTTGCCACTGGGGAGCTAATATTTGGCTGACTCCCCCACCTTGCAGCACAGTGACAACCACACTGCACAATTCTCATGACTTCATATGCATGAATGGTCTACATCTATGGGTAGAGAAGTGACTTTCAGCAGATCATATCCTTTCCCTGATACCTTACAAGTCATGCTCTATATGTAAGATCACGATGATATGAAAATGAGGATTATGGGGGTTACAGCCGCTCCCCCAAAGGTATAGAATGTCACACTGAGATTCTATGTTCATTTGTTCTGTAACAGCATTACAGAGATCCAGTGACTGACCAATGGCATTTCCAAGTGCTAAAATAGCAAGCGATGTTGGTCTCTCATTGGATATCAGCGACTGAAGATGTGGTTTAATGAGCTGGAGCTTCAAGGCGAAGGGTGGCTCTGTCCACTGCCTTCCGTTGGGCTGCTGGGCCCCAAGTCTGTCACCACTTTCTCCAGGTTTGTCCATTGGTCTGTGCCAGGGTGAGCAAGAGCCAAGCAGATGGAGTTTCTGTAGTGTAGTGATTATCACGTTTGCTTAACACGCAAAAGGTCCCTGGTTCAAAACCAGGCAGAAACATGCTGGCTTCCTTTTCCCAGATCCCCTTGCTGTTCAGGAAGGCCTCCTCCTTCTCCTATTGGCCTGTCCGTGGGATAACTCCAACCCCTGCATGACAGAGGGTGCTGACAGCAGTGGAGAAAGCACCTTGGCGTCAGGCTGGAGAACCTAGAGGAGTGCGGCGTGTCACCTTTTGGAGGCTTGTGGCTTGGCCTCCTCTGCCCTGGGAGGTTGGCCGGTGGAGGCCGGCTCCTCCTGCTGGCCTCCTCTGCGTGACTTGCCAAAGGAGGAAGTGAGGCAGGAATGGGGCAAAAGACGAAAGTCAAGCTGAGAAAGGCAGGGCAGAAAGTAAGCACATCATTGCGGCTAAATGGGGTTAGTAGAGCATCACCATTCGTTGTGCAAAGCCGGGGGAGGTGCGGTTGGCTGCTGGGAGGCAGAATCCTGTGCCTGCCTGTTGGCATCCCAGGGGTGGCTCCTTGCAGCCCAGGAGAAGCGGGGTTCTGGGGGGAAGGAAAAGCAGCAATGGCGAGGCTGAGTGGGCTCCTTTCTGGCCGAGATGGTGGGTCTGGGAGTTGCCTGTAAGCCGTAAGTGGACTTGGTGGAGTGAAAACCGCTGCTGCATTCTGGCTGACCTGGGGGAGCCATTAATGACTTGGGAGTGGGGGCAGGGCACTGGCTGTGAGCAAATGGGATCCAGGAAGCCTCAGCCTGCCCCTCCAGGGGCCGAGTCGTCTTCTTCTCTCCTGCCATGGGGAGCCCGGCCTAGAGCCTGCCCAGCATGCACTGCAGCTCGAGCATTAAGCCTTCCTGTGGCATAACCGAACTACGGCCTAGTGTAATCAGGTGTAAAGTTTAGATTGTGAATTTATCTTTAATTTCCATGGTAACTTACTTTGATCTTTTATGCCTACCACTTATAATCCTTAAAACTCCATTTTTCCGTAGTTCATAAATCTGTTTTATTAAACTGGTGTATTTTGCTTGAAGTTCTTGGGAAATCTCAGCTCCATTACAAGGCTGGTTCATGTACTATTCACAGTGAGGGAGGGGTGGACCCTGCGTAATAAACTCACTATTGTGTCCTGCAGGAGGCCTGTGATATGCAGGGGGTCAGATTAGATGCTCTAATGGTCTCTTCTGGCCATAAAGTCGACTAATTTCTGAAAAACCGAGTGTAGCTTTGGGAGCAGCGTCTGCTGTTTCCCTGTCTAGCCGGCTTGCTGCCTAGAACGAACGCTCCTTGAGTGGGGTGATCCACAGGGAGTAGCTCAAACCTGCAAAGTGCCTGGCCAGGGGCAGGACATTGGCACAGCAAGGGAGGGGTGTGGCAGTGACATCACAAAGGCCTTTGGCAGGACCTCAGCCTATTGGTCCAAGGTGGTGGGGGGGTGGTGACCTCACAGAGGGATGCTGACATCAGCCAGGCAGGACAGGGGCAAGGGGCCAGGGAAACCTCAGAGACCCCTGTGGCTTTGCTGCAGCAAGTCTCCTTCTCCAGGTCTCTCTTTGAGGACTGAGAGAGTATTTGGGTTCACGGACGTGAGCGCCAGGAGGAACCTCTTTCGAGTTTTCTCCTTCCCTTGTAGTGATTTTACTAGAAAACAGCCGTCCCTGTTTAGAAGGTAAGAGCCTCCTCGAAGTTTGAAACCTGTTCAGTCTGATCCATCTGGTGACAGTTGAATTCTGGGCATGGAAAACTCGAGCTTAAGGAGGCAGAATTTTATTGTGCACCTGGGATTTTGTCCCTTAGAATCACTTGGGACATTGGGGTTTGTTCTTTTTGTTTCATCTTTTCCTCCATCCATCCCTCCCTCCTTTCTCTTTGTCTTTTGCTTCTTTTGTCCTTTCTCCTGTTCACCTCCCAACAGCAGGAGAGGGGTGTGTGTGTGTGTTGCGGGGGAGTGCTCTGCAGCTCCCACTGTGGGAGGTCCACCCAAAAATGTGGGGCTGAAATAGAGCTCGGGCAGTGATCCCCACCAATGACCTGGGCGATCCTTTGGGCTCTCTGGTGAGAACCCTCAGCCTCCCGTCCTCAGTCTCTACCCTGATTGGCTGAGCAGGGGGTTGTTGACAGGGAGGAGACTCAGGTTCTTGTTGTTCTCTTTTAAGACCAAGGAAATAAGTCAGAACCAGTTCTATGTTTGATGAATTTTGCTGCTTCTCTACATTAATGGTCTCTGAGCAGTTCATGATTCTCTCTAACGTTGCAGTTCTCCTCAAATACTCGCTGAATAATTACTGTCACTGTTGTTGGTCTGGAGCTCATCTGAGAGCACTTTATTCAGGTCATTCAGTGTCTGAAATTCAAGATCCGAGGGTTAGTTTGAAAATCAGGGCTCTTGGGTCCTATTCCCAACTCTGCCACTGACTGGCTGTGTGACATAAGACAAGTCAATTCTCCTTTCTCAGCCTCAGCTTCTCCCTCTTTCAAGTAGGGATAATAATGATCCGCTCCTACCTACTTCACAGTGCGTGGAGGCAGGGTCGGCTCTAGGTTTTTTGCTGCCCTAAGCAAAAAAAAATTGGCTGCCCCCATCCCAGCCCTGGGCTCCCCCTCACACCCTCCTGCTGCCCGAGCCCTAGGCTCCCCCCAACCTGCACCCACTGCCGCCGCAGCTCTGGGCCTCCCCACACCTGCATCCCCCCCCCAACCCACACCCCCCTGCCATTACAGCCCTGGGCTCCCCCCCACATCCTGTGCTGCCCCAGATCTGGGCTCTCTCCTTCCCCCCCACCAATGCTCCCCAACCCACACACCCCCTGCTGCCCCAGGCCTGGGTGCTCCCCCCGACCTGCACCCTCCTTCCACCCCAGCCCTGGGTCACTGGTAACTCGCTCCCAGGATGGGTCATTCAGCAGGAATTTTGGATGTGCACAGAACACAGACAGGATTGGTTCCCATATGGTTACGGAACTGCAGTAAAATGGAACAATTTTCAGCTTGTGTGATTGGAGGATACCTGGATGCATATTATAAGACTGTCCTCCATAAATGAGGAACAGTTGAGGTGCCTTTATTATTGTTTGTTTCTATGGGGAATTTGCCAGTGCAATATCACTGTTTTCCTTTCAAACAAACAAAACTAGAAAAAATGGCAATGGCTGTTGAAAATAGCAATTCCAGTCCTAATAACCCCTGGGAAGCATTTCTTGCTCAATTTTATCCTACTTTTTCTACAGCAAATGACAGTGGATCAGTATTTTTGATTTGGGAGAAATGAAGTAACAGCTGCCCAAATTGACCTTGAGCACTCCTGAATTTTGAGGTGTTCAAATCTGGAAGGCAGGTGCTAGATTCCCTTTCTGAACATTAGCTAAATCTGGAAAGGAAAAGTCAATTCCTGCTTCCATGACTCAGAAGGGGAAATCCTCCTACGTGCCTGGTACTGTAGCTAGATATAAGTGGGGGAATGGTCCTGCTATTGTGGGGAACTTTCCTGGTTTCTGCACTACCCCGGTGAAGTGGGCTGGCAAAAGGATCTGAGTCCTCGCTCCCACTTCCTTTACCCAGAGGCCTCCCTGCCCTTGAGGACTCCCCTGCCACTCTCCTGTCTGGCAGAGTCCTCGTAACCCCAACAAGGCTGGGCCCAGGATTCCTGGGGGACTCGGCCCCCCCAACCCTGCTGTGATCACCTAGGACAGGGGCTAGGGTGTCCCTCTCTTTGCGCACCTCCCTGACCCACTGATCACACCATACAATTTAAAGCAAATACAAGTTATTTAATTAACAATAACATTTAAAAAATAAGAAAAAATGGGAAAGGTTAAAGGAAAACACATCACCCCGCTCTGTGGCAGGGACCATCACAAAAAGTGTCTCTGGACATCAGGGCACTTCACAGTCTGTTCCTTGTAGGTCCCAGGCCGCCTCCTCAGGCCCTGGCTGTGCTGCAGGGACGCTGCAGGTTGGACACTTGCTCTGGCGGTGGCCACACACTCTCAGGCTCTGGGTGGCAGGACCCTTCTCCCCAGCATCACCCCCGCCCTGTCAGGGTTACGATCCCCCTCCAAGTCTGGCCTGCAGGGCCTCTTGGCTGAGGCGTCTCCCTGTGCTGGGCCCACTGCCCGGGGTCTCCCTCGCTCTCCCCAGCTGCTCACCGCACCCAGCTCCGGACTGCTCCAGCTCCGCTCTGCCTCAGCACGGCTTCTGCTGCTGCTCTGCCTTCAGCTCCCTGGGCTGCTTGTCTGGCCTCTCTGGCTCCAGTTGTTACAGCTCTGCTCCCAGGGCAGGGCTGCTCTCTCTGGGCTGTGCTCTGGTTTTGGGGCTGCAGCTCTGCTACCATCAGCTCAGCTTGGGCCCCCTGCTCTCTCCTTAGCTCGGCCCCACTCCATGTGACTCAGACAATTCCAGCTCACAGGGAGGACGGGACCCCCCTGGCCTCCTGACTCCTTGAATAGCCTGCCCGCCCTGTCAATCAGGCTGACCTGGAGCACTGGCCTCTCCACATTGTTCCTGGGGACTGTCAGTCTCAGGTTCCTGATTTCCCATCGACCCCTCCCTTTTTAGTGCTGGGAGCTAGCAACCAAACCCCCCACTGAATGTTAGTAAGGGGGCAACAGTCCCCTTACATAAAGCATCTAAATCCCCTGGGCACAGCTCGCCAGGGCACAGCTTGGGAGCTGCACTGGGAATAGATCCTGCAGGAAATCCCTTCCCCCCCTCTGCTAGCTTGTGTTTTGTTACAGCCCTGGAGATAATCCCGCTGCCCATGGGCGCCAACTTATATGGGCTCTTGGAGCTAAAGCCCCAGGAATATTCATAATCAGGGGCTCTGCTCCACCAATATTTGGAAATATTAGATTTTTCCCCCTCCCCAGAGTTTCCCTGCTTGAATGTAAAGAGAGCACACAGCATGTCTCTCTCTCTCTCGCTCCTTTGCTGCTGCTGCCGGTAGCCTAAGGGCTGCAGCATTAACATAAGAGGAATGTGCTAAGCATTAACATAAGAGGAATGTGCTAACGATTGCTGAAGCACTCAGGAGGGGGAGGGGACCTCCCCTCCCGCCCTTACCTGGAGGAGACACAAACGGGCCAGGAGACAGACATCATTCACCTTAGCAGCAGTTGGGACTTCCGTGAGTGTTTGACCCTATGATTTTTTATTATGTTTGAGTGTTTGACCCTATGATTCCCCCCCTGCCCCAGCCCCAGTCCCAGTCCCAGCCCCCCAGTGAGGCACAGCAGGCTGCACAGGGGAGGCAGGAAGCCACATGTGAAGGCAATGCCCCCTCCCCCAGCACCCACCAACCCACCCGCCACAGGAGGGATGGGAGAGGGAGGCTTCCTAGACTTGAGCAGCTGGGGCGTGGGTGAATTTTATGACACCCTGCTCCCCCACCCCATAGCCAGCCACCACCCTGCCTACCCCACTTCTGCCCCATGCTGGGCAAGGGGCAGCCCCATCCCCCATCCACAGTGAAGTTATGGTGAGGGGCAACATGGAAGGCCACCTGTGCCCCCCCCAGTACCCATCATAGGGGAGGGGAGTGAGCTTTCTGGACCTGAGAGGGGCTCTAGGAGCATGTGCAGAGTGTGTGTGCCGTGGGGGGCAGGAGGGGAGCCTCCCCTGGAGCTTGCTGCTGCCAGTGGTGGTGATGGGGAGTCCTCTCTGGCCCTAGCCCTGGGGCAGCCTGTCTGCACCCCAAGTTCTTCATCCTCAGCCCTGCCTCACTCCAAAGCCTGCACCCCCAGCACCGAGCACACTCCTGCACTGTGAACCCCTTATCCCCAGCCCCACCCCAGAACCCTCACCTGAGGGGAAAAACATGCAACTTAAATTTGGTGGTCAGTTTGGAGTATCATTGTATTTAGCACAATATTTGATTATTTTACACCCTTCAAAGTATGTAACTGGTCGTATACAGGTGTTTTCTCTGAATACTGTCTGTGTGCCTCAGTTTCCCCAATGCATTTCTTAAGGCTCTAGATGGTGGGATAAGGGGGTGTGATTGTTGTAAAGCCCTAGAGGGCCAGTGTGATGCTGTCTGCACAGAGAATGGCTGACACCCTGTCTCCAGGCAACTGATGGCCTGGGCCACTCTCCTGCAAGGTGCCAACTGAAGGTGTTGGAGAACAAAGAGATCAGGTGGCCTCCTAATGCTTGGAAAAGAGACAAAGGCCAGAGGAGGGAGTGTCAGTGCCTGTGCAGACTTCCGGGAAGTGCATGGTGTGGAAGGGGATGCTGGGATGCTTTGGAACAACTCCATACAAAGCCAGTCAGGACTCTGGGGGAGCCTCCTCTCTGAGCATACTGTCTCCAGGGCAAGAAGCTTACACCTTCCTGGGTCTGACCTCGGAGCATTCAGCATGCCCTTCCACACTGTGCACTTTCCGCAGCGAGTCTGCCCAGGCAGGTCCTGGGGCAACCAGAGGTCCCTGCACCCCAACTCCACAGTCAGATGTGACTCTCAGCCAGACAGTAAAACAGAAGGTTTATTAGATGACAGGGATACAGTCTAAAACAGAGCTTGTAAATACAGAAAACAGGACCCCTCAGTCAGGTCCATCTTGGGGGGTGGGGAGCCCAGACCCAAGTTCTGGGCCTGTCCCGATTTCCCCAGCCAGCTCCAAACTGACACTCCCTCATCTGGCCTTTGTGTCTCTTCCGGACAAGGAGGCCACCTGATCTCTTTGTCCCCAACACCGTCAGTTGGCACTTTGCAGGGGAAACTGAGGCACCCACACAGTATTCAGAGAAAACATTAAGAACATTCCCACTTTGTCACAACAGGTGCAACAACATTTAATACCGTATATTAGGTATTAATAGGCAAGTGCTGCTTCTGACTTTCCACTTTTAATTGACCCTTGTAATCTTGTGGTGCTGACGCATTGTAGCTTCATTTTATATCAGCTTACAGGGTGAGAGTGGGGGGGGGGGGACACCACCATTTTGGGCCCCACCAAAAATTATATGAACCTGCCGCCTATGCGCTGTGTTCCGCAGAGAACAGAGGAGCAAATTCTCTCCCTGTTCCCCCTTCCACAGCCATTAAAGGACGGAATAAACCCCCAGCAGCGCCCTGCCCCACGGAGTCCCCCTGTGTAAGGAGAGAGATGTGCAGTGACTAGGGCTCCAGCTCAGCATCACCAGGTTTATATAACATTTGGTGATGCCCAGAACTGGTCCAAGTCCTGCCTGTCCTTCCTCGCCCACCCCCCCCAAAGCTGTGGGAGGGAGTTTGGGTACATGAGGTGCAGGCTCTGGGCTGGGCAGGGGGTTGGGGTGCAGGGGAGGCGGGGGTGGACCCTGGGAGGGAGTTTGGATGTGGGCTCTGGGCTGGGGCAGGGAGTTGGGGGACAGTGGTGGGCTCTGGGAGGGAGTTTGGGTGTGGGCGGGGTGTGGGATCTGGGCTGTGGCAGAGGGTTGGGGTGTGGCACCTATCTTGGGCAGCTCCCGAAAGTGACCCACACCCCCATCTGGCAGCAACTCCTACATGGAGGAGGCCCGGGGGGCGTGGGTCTCCTGGCACCACTGCCCGCTGGCACCACCCCTGCAGCTCCCATTGCCGCAGTTCCAATGGCAGAGTTGGCACTTGGGGTGGGGGCAGCATGCGAGAGATGCACGCCACGGGGGCTGCAGGGATGTGCCAGATGCTTCTGGGAGTGGTGCGCCGTGCGGAGCGAGGGTGGGCAGGAATCCACTTTCGTCCCGCTGTGCTGCCGGTAGTGGTGGCAGGAGCCCCCGGGCCCTTTCAAATCGCCCGGGAACAGCTGCTCAGGCTTTCTGACTTCCTGATGGGGAAGCAAAGGGAAGGCACATGTGCCCCTCATCAGCAGTTCTGGGGAGTCTTTTTGGGGCTCCTAAAGTAGGCAGCAGAGAGGTGCAGCCTCACCACCAAGTCTGTTTCACTGGAGGAGAGTGGGGGCTGCAGGGTGATCTCCCACCCTGCCATGCTGGATCTCCTGTGCTCCCCCCTGCCATGCTGGAGCCTCCACATTTATTTATTGACAAATAAAATTTGCAGAATTTTAAAATATTGTGCACAGAATTTTTTGGTGCAGAATCTCCTCAGGAGTGAGACTGACTCAGGGAACCTCCTTGGATTGTCACTGCTTGGTTAACCACTCAGCCACCACACCAATGCACAGAGAGTGCCAAGCCCCACTGCTATGTAGGGCTGGGGGCTGGGGTCGGGTCATACACATTCAGACTGTGCGCTCTCCCGGCTACAAACCGCTGCTGATTTCCCAGTTAGGACATTAGCTGTTATCGATAAGGTTTGTCTGTGTTGTTGTTTTAAATCTCATTGTTAGGTGTAAGAAGTATGAACTGTTCAATAGGTTCAATTAGTTGGTTAATAAGATGTTTATGAAGTAAATCACTGGCTTTAAAATAAGATCCAATCTGGAGCATATGAACTATTGACCCCTGGCCTCCATCTCTGAGAGGGGACTTGTTTACCATCAGGGGACAGGCTCAAACCAGTCCAAACCGGTTTTTCCCGCCAAAACCAGCCCTCAGCGTTCCATCTCCTCAGCACTTTTCCCGCCACAGAAGTGATATAAGGACGTGTTCAGCGCCTGCGCGGGGCCATCCCCCCCCCCCCCCAGCGACGGCCCCTCCACGGTCGGGTCTTCCCAGTGCTCCCGAGCCGGAGAGTGACGAGCCCCCTCGGTCCCGCCGTGAGACTGAGGAACAGGAGGCCTGTCACCCCCATTCCTGCCGTCCTGCATCCCTGGTGTCCAGCCTCCCACGGAGCCCCCCGGGGAGTGAGAGACCCCGGGGGGGGCACTGGGGCTGGGCAGGAAAGTGACTCTGCCCCGGGGAACCTGGGAGAAGCCTCAGAGCTGCCTCAGCCCCAGTGGGATTTGGGGGGCAGAGACTGGGGCCTGGCGGGGGGGATCCCCTGTGGTGTGGGGGGAGATGGGGGGTGTCAGGCAGGGAGGGGAGAAGCTGGAGTTGTAGGGAGGGGGAAGGTCGGTGGGACGTGGGGGGGGGTCGAACTGTCTCTGTGCAGCCAGGAAATTCCCCGGGGGGGGGAGTGGCGGGCAGGGGAAGGGGGGAGGGGGGTTAATTGGATCCTGTCCCTGTTTGTGCCACTTGCCTCTCGCCCCCGATACAAATTCTCTCTAGTTCTGCCCCTTTTCTCTCTCAGTGTCTCACACGGGGCTATAAAATCTGGGGCAATTTCCCCCCCCAATCCCCTCCCATGATCAGCTCTCCCATCCCCCCCGATTTCCCCCGTTCTCCCCATGAGTCTCAAACGTCAGTTTAAAATCTTCTCTAGTGAGGGGCATTTTCCCACCCATTTGATCTGCAGCGATTTGTCCTTGTGTAGGTGGGAAATTGTCGCCCTGAGTCATTCCCCAGCACATGGCTGCCCCTGGAGTGGGGATGGGATGGCTCAGTGGTTGGAGCACTGGCCTGCTAAACCCAGGGCTGGGAGCTGACTCCTTGCGGGGGCCATTTGGGGATTTAGTTGGGGATTGGTCCTGCTTTGAGCAGGGGGTTGGACTAGACACCTCCTGAGGTCCCTTCCAGCCCTGATATTCTAGGAGATGCCGGGTCTCTGCCAGGGCAGGGAAGGGGGCAGGGGGAGCTGGAGCCGGGTCGCTTTGATGGGCTCCGGCTGGGAAGGTGTAATTCCTCCTCCCGGTCGCCAGGGGGCGCTGCGAGGCGGGAGCCATGTGAGCTGCCTCCTGGCCCTGCTACTGCTCCTGCTCTTTGGAGCTCTGGCCCTGGGGCTCCTGCTGCTGCCTGGTGGGAGCCCGGCTGCGTCCTGCCGCTCCCAGCCCCTCCCCCGGCGTGTGAGTGTCTGCGCCCCTCCCCCGCCCAGAGCCCCCTGCCTGCAGCCCCCGCCCTGCCACCCCCCATTGCACCCCTGCCCTGCCCCCCATTGCACCCCCCCGCCCGCAGCCCCTGCCTACAGCCACCTCCTGCTCCCAGCTGCTCCCCCTGTGTGAGTGTCTGCGCCCCCCCGCTCCTCCCTGCCCACAGCTGCCCCCTGCCACCCTCCCCGACCCGCAGCCTCTGCCGCCTCCGACTCCAGCCAGCCCCTGTCTGCACCCCCTGGCCAGAGCCAGCCCCTGCCATCCATCCTGCCACAGCCCCTGCCACCCCCCTTGCCTCCTGCCACAGTTCCTGCCCACAGCCCCTGCCACCCCCCCAACACCTGCCACAGCCCCTTTCCCCACCACAGCCTGTCTGCACCACCTGCCCACAGCCAGCTCCTGTTGCAGCCAGCCCGTGTCACACTCCCTGCCTCCAGCTAGCCCTGCCCCATGCCCCTGTCTGCAGCCAGCCCCATGGCCACTGGTGCCCTGCAATTCCCTGGGCAGTAACCCTGCACACCTGCTTCAATGAGGGGGGCAGGGAGCAGCTGGGACCCACACATGTGCACACCCGAGGGTGACCAGACAGCAAGTGTGAAAAATCAGGACAGAGGGTGAGGGGTAATAGGATCCTATATAAGACAAAGACCCGAAAATTGAGACTGTCCCAATAAAATTGGGACATCTGGTCACCCTAGCACACCCCAGGGAGTGGCGGGGACCCACACATGGGAAATGGAGCTCAGTTCTAGTTCAGGCCCAGCTTTGTAAAAAAGAACTGTAGGTTGGGTTAACATACATCTGTATTTTCCCAGAGATGTCAGGCTTTTAGGTTCTTAAATCACTGTCTGGGTGGTAAATTTTAAAAATTCCTCCCAGGAAAATACGGACGTATGGTAACCCTATTGGTACAAAAAATCCATACTGTGGCAGATCTCTTCAATCAGAACTTTTTATAGGGAACCGGTTGTTAAGATTTTAGCAGCTCATCACTGGAAGGGAGGCGCACGTGTCCCCCGTGGGGACTGCCCAGACCCCGTTTCCCAATCCCAGTTGTTGCCCCCTAACTACCAACACAGTTGCCCCCAACCATCAGTTGCCAGTCACCTGTCCATCCCCCACTGCTGCCCCCTTCCTTTATCCAGGGACCTTTCAGCTCCCCGTCCCCCTCTCTTTTAATCAGCTCCTCAAAGGGCTCCCTGCTGCCCATGGGAATAGTGGGGGTGGGGGAACCATTACTTTGTGTTTATGTATTGGACAGTCGTATAAAATCCAGTCCAACAGTCCCCCTTTTCCACTAGTTCGTTAACAGCAATATAAAATCCCCTCAGATCTTGGTGTTTTTCTCTCATGTTATCAAATACGCAGTTTGTGACACATTTTCTTTGCAAATCTCAAAGATTCATATAAAATAACCTAAACGTTTGCCCCACTGCTCTCTAGTTTTCTGTTTCTAATTGAATATGCCCTGAGATTTCCCCCTGTCTCTCTAATTATAAAATACCAAGAAAATCTCAGATTTACACATTTTCTTAGATTCTTGAACCTGGATATAAAATGTTTGCAAATGTTGCCCATTTCCTCTTTATTCATTTATCAAATATTGATGTGAAACACTCAGATTTTACCTCCTATCGACAACTGATATAAAATCCCTCTGATTTTCCACTTTCCTCTCTATAATTTGCAAAATGGATCCAAAATCTCTCAGATTTCCACCCTTTCTCTTTCATTTCTGAACGTTGCTCTCAAAGCTCAGGTTTTGCCTCTTTCTATGTCATCAAATGTCAGTTAAAAATCCTCTCGGGTTTGGGGCTGTTCCCTGTGTTTCTAAATCCCAGCAACTTCTTCCTTCGAGGGAACCTGTTGCCCTGAGTCCTTCTCCATTCTGGATGTCATCTTTCCTGTCTCCTTTGTGAATCATTTGTTCCCTCCTTTATTTCTGTTAAAATGTTTGCCAAAGAAACAGACCAGCCAGATATTTAATACCCATCAAAGCCAGAGGCCTCCCCCTGTTTGGGGATCAGTGGTTCCCAACCGGTAACAGAAGAGTTGGCTGGACCCTTTTCTCCAGCTGGCATGGGATGAGGAGGTCACTCTGAGTGCAGTGTGAGTTGAGAAGTATCCCAAGCCCCATGGCAAATGGCCTCTGTGAGGGGTTTGATTCCCACAGTGCTAAGATGCAGCCACCTCTGGGGTGGATCCAGAGTGGCCATTATTTGCTAGTGACAGGCATGGACATTTCTTACCTATTTTGTCCCTCCAGGCCTTCCATACTCCTGTTCAAGAGGCATCCCCCAGGGCTCCCTCTGCCTGTGTGACTGGCCAGCAGGGGGCGGTGGTCACTTTCTATCCACTTCTCAGGCACTGTGAGGTAACAGTGTTGCGGGGTGGGGGTGGGGCTGTGTGGGGAGGTAGCAGCTGAAGTGGGATTGTGGTGGGGGGAGGCCTCTGGGTGGCTGGGCAGGGGGTACCCTAGTGAGGTTGGTGGGTTCTGGAGATTTGGGGATTCAGGGGGTGGTTGTGATGTGCCCAGCCCTGAGGCTGTGGGTCCTGGAGGTGGGTATCGCTGGGGGCCTGGTGGCTGCAGAACAGCCAGGGTGGGCGTCTCTTGGGGAGGCGGGACAGGGGGTTAGAGGGAGCCTGGTGCTGTGCCAGGGGCTCTGTCTGGGCTTCCCCCGCAGACTCCTGGGATCGCTGCCCTGCCCAGTGCACAGAGTGTGTGTGGGAGAATCCCCGGTGCTAGGCCAGGGGGTGCCCCTGTAAAGCACCAGGGGATCCCACAGGGGGGAGGAGGGGGTGCCAGGCAAATGGCAGGGCAGATCCTGCTGGAGGGCGGGGGGAGGGGGTCCTAGGCAGGCAGTGAGGGACTGAGTTCCCAGCGGGGGTCTCTTTTGTGGGGTCTCTGGCTGTTGGGGTCTCTTGGTGGGGGGAACCCTTTGGGATTCCCAACCTGGCAAAGAAGATCTGGTGGGGTTCTCTAGCCGGTGGGGCTTTGAGGGAATATCTGGGGAGGGAGGGGGGACTGGCTGGGGGCTGCTCCTGACTTCGCTTCTTGTCCCTTATTAGCTTGTGCCAGAATCCTGGCCCCAAGCACTGCCAGGATAGATAGTGGGGCAAATGAGATTAGCAATTCTTCCTGTGAGGAGGGGCTCTCATTAGCTGCTCTCCCCAGAGAGCTAAAGGAGGGAAGCTGCTCAAACGCTCTGTCCCTCTCTGCTCAGGATACTGGGGTTCAGCTTCCTGGGTCAGAGGCTGCAGCCTCCATTGTGATCTGGGAGATGAGGCTTAGCAGCTGCTGCTCCCCCAGCGGGGTTCTGTGCTGGGAAGTGACCTGAATTAAAGCTGCTTCTCTGCCCGGCCCAGGGGATGACTTTCTCCAGCTGGTCCTAGCCCCCTAGGGCAGCCCTGGGCCCTGTTAATACTAATTTCTGAGCCAGAGTCTCCAGGTAACTGAAAGACCTCAGGGAAAGTCCTCGGGTCTGGCAAGAAAGTGACTCTGCACAAACAGCCCCTCCTCATTTCTCCTTCCAGTAGCAATTGCCAGGAGAAAATCCAGCCCTGGGAGAGCAAAGCCCCCAGGAATGGGACTGTCCCAGCCAGAGGGGCAGGGAGACAGGACAGGGGAAGGAGAGACTGAAAGGGGCAGTGGGAGAAATGAGGGGGGAGAGATTTCCAGCTCTCTAGTCTACCCAGACACATGTATTGCTGCGTCCCTGGGCAGAACCACTTTCCAGTGGACAAAACAAGGATCAGAGAGAGGAAAAGCCTGTTCCTGACCCCATATTCCCCCTGCTGGGGTGTGGCTGCCGTGGGGTCAGTGTCCGAGGGAATCCCCCACAGTGACTCCTTTGGTTCTGCTCTTTTCTAGCCTTGTGTTCATAGACTTTGTTATGGGGTGAGCGGAGGGAGAAGGGAGATTAAAAATGTCTCTGTGGGCTTAGCCTGGCAGGAGGGGCCAGGTCTACATTGTAATAAACAGATTGAGCATTTCCCAGCATGGCAGAATCTATGGTGTCTGTCTGCAGGGAAAGGGCCTGGGGGAATTCTGATGTGAAATTAACTAAAACTGGTTCTGAAACACCCACAACTGCCCTTCTCCCCCAGACAGGCTGCAGAATGGCGTCCATGTTTTGCTCCAGCTCATCCCAGCCTGGCGTGGGACAGGGAAGAGAAATGGCTGCAGTGGAGCCAACTCAGGTAGAGATTATCGGGGGGTTGCTGCTGGGTTCCTGCTGGAGGAGAGGGACAGCAAATACACCGGAGATCGGAGGGTTTGCACAGTCTGGTCTGGAGGTTGGAGCGGGGGAGGAAATGCACAGGGTGGGGAAAGGAGGAGGCCAGGGTGTGGCAAACCTGCTGGGAGTTATTTAATAAGTGGCCTAGATTCTAGGAACAGACCCAGGAGGTTGGGAGGTGGAAATGCCCTAATTTGTGAAGAAAGAAAATAGCCCACCTACATGGAGCTAGTCAAACTGACCAGACACCCAGTGCTGGAGCCTGAGCTCACTAACCAGCGGCTGCTGTGAGATATGAAGGGGGCACCCATGAGTCAGGCTTATCGGAGCTGCCTCTCCCTTCATATCCCGCTCCTCACAATGGGGAGGTTATTGGGCTTCCTACCAGGGAGCTCTCCCTGGACCCTGCTAGGGGCTCCATCTCCTGTATCAGTCGGTGGCTAGTAGGTGTGTGATGGATCTGCTGGGAGAGACAAGGGGCTCTCTCTTCGTCCCCTCACCCTGGTATTTGCTGGATACGCTGAGCGGGGTGGGGGTGGGACTCTGTTGACTGCGATCCACCCAGAGCTTCCATTTGATTCGCTCCTCTCTGCCACAAATAGTGGGGCTGTGAGTGGGGAAAGAGGTCCTGAGTGTTGGACTCTTGCTCTTTCAGGGGCCGGTGACCTTCGAGGAGGTGGCTGTGCATTTCACCAGGGAAGAGTGGGCTCTGCTGGACCCCGCTCAGAGAGCCCTCTACTGGGACGTCATGCAGGAGAACTATGAGACGGTGACCTCGCTGGGTAAGGGTTCCTGTCCCCTCAGATCTTGGAAGGGGAAATGAAGAGATAAAGTTCACGCCAGCCCCACGATGCCACCTCTACTCTGTCCTGTTTCAGCATCACCCCAATATGCCAGTGACACACACACACACTACCAGAGACCCTCCTCTGCTGCAGAACACTTTGGGAACAGAGCACAGGAGCTGTATCGCACCGTGTCAAATAGCTCCTCTTTGCTCAAGTGAAACTGGGGGTTAGGTCTGGCATAACTGTTCCATACCCCTAATCATTTTTGTTGCCCTTTTCTGAACCTTTTCTAATTCTAATATATCTTTTTTTGAGATGGGGCGACAACATCTGCATGCAGTATTCAAGATGTGGGTGTATCATGGATTTATTTGCTGTTTTTACAAATATGATATATGAGATATTCTGTCGTATCTATCCCTTTCTTAATTTTTCCAACATTGCTCGCATCATATTTTGCAATATATTCCAAATAAGGTAATTAACGTGCAACATATGTGTCATTGTTTGGGGTTTTAAGCTTTAAAAGGCTTGTGTGATTTTTAGCTCAGGGGGACAGTATTCCAATAGCTGTCGCCCCCTGTGCACTTTTAACTAAGAAAGGAGTCTCAGGCTGAGCTGATTCAAAATCAATCGTGTGGTTGTTTTCCACAACAGCTTCAAGAGATCCCTGTGATGGAATGTAAATGTCTTCTTCACACCTTCCCCCTGCAGGAGAATGGCTGTTTGACCAGCTGTTTGCCTTGCTGTCTCAGAGGAACTGCTCTGTGGGTGTTCCCCAGAATTGTAACATTTTCAGTAATATCATACTGTAAAATCTCATAACTTTACATACAGTGTTACTACACATTTTAACAGGAGGATAATATTCAGTAGGTTATGCGTTTTCAAATGATACCTCACAAGCCATACTGTGTACAAAATTGATCATAATTTTCTAGAAGAGTGAACACAGGGGTATAGACTGACACAGTGTCTGTGTGTGTGTTCCCAGCAGATATGTGGGTATTTCAATCCCTCATAAGCACAGTGTTCAGTATCTTCAAGGGCCTGGGGAACTGGTCCTGGGAATTCACTGGTTTACCAAGTGTGACACTGTATGGAATTGTGAGACACTTTGGTATTAATAATAAAATAATATTATAATCTGATAAAATTGCAATGAATCGCGCTAGATATGCCATGCCAGGTGTCAGTGAAAATGTTATGATTTTCCACGTATGATCATTTTGTTTCTATATTTGTATCACCTTTGTATTGTGAGTTATAGATATGTAGAGTATATCTGTATTTCCAGACTTGTGCAGTGTTTCTGGGTGACACCCCCAGATATATTGGCATCAACACTGCCTAGCCTGTTTCAGGGTCATCATCTGTACAATGAGCCCAGGGAAAGGACCAAGGGGATACACCTATTGAGTCAGCAAGACATGCCGGGGTATGCCTGTGTAATGAGAACTCCAAGGCTTTTCCATGCCACGTGCTGTGAAGCTTGTGTTTGGGACACAGGAAGTACAGGCCACATGGCAAAAGGAATGTAAAGGGCAGCTGCATCATCTCCATTTTGTCTTCAATCCCCCTTCCTACCTCTGGAGCAACTTCTCTACAAACTGAACCCTGGAACAAAGGACTGAATGACCCATCCAAGCTGTGGGTGCGTTCCAGACGGACTTTCAAGCCAGCAACTCACCAGTACTGCTAAGAACCTGATATATCCATTTTGGAATGTATCTGACTGCTTTCCCATTTAACTTCTTTCTGTCTTTCTTTTGTTTAAACCTTTAGTTTAGATGCTAAAGGATTGTCTGGAAGGATGGAATTTTGGGTAATATCCAAACCTATACTGACCAGGTGATGTGGCTGAGCCTTTGGGGTCAGAAGAACACTTTGTTTATGTGAGCAGAGTTTTTAAATAACCTCTCACTGTACTGGACCTAGTTGCTGATTAGGAGCCAGAGAACTGGGATGGAATAAAGGGGGCTGCGTGATTTCTTTTTTCAGCTTCTCGATAACCCGTGTGGGGGATCAGAAGCACAGTTGGTGACTGGTCAATGAGTTTAACTTCAGTGTGAACCAGCAGTTCTGGGAGCATCTGCTCTCCCTTTTTCAGCCTGCCCTAACTTTGGCATTTTCAGTGAGAACAGACCCTGGCCCACCAGGTCATACTAAGCACTGAAGTTAAATGAATAGAATGTTTTTTTATGACCAAGTCTTATCAAATCAACTGAACTCCTTTGTTTTCTTTCATCTGAGCAGGGTTTCTAGTTTTCCAACGTGATGTGCTCTCCCAGCTGGAACAAGGGGAAGAGCCATGGGTCCCAGACCTCCAGGGTTCAGAGGAAAGAGAGATCCTGAGATCTCCCTGCACAGGTGAGGAAACATTAAACCACCTCAGAATCTGTAAGTGCCTGAAGGAAACATCTGGGATGCCCAACAAAGCCCTTGGGGAGGTCTCTCAGTTCATTATTGTCCCTTGCAGGGGTCATATCCTCAGGGTAAATATAGTTAATGGCTTCCTATAGATCCTAGCAGACACCAGGCAGTAGCTTCCTCCCTTCCCCCTGCGTATTTGGATGGGATGTGAAGGCTGAATTCATCCCCCTCCTCTCTCCTATTTGGGGGAAGAGTTTGGGGGAGTTCAGCTCCTGATTTTTATTTGACCTGTCTTCAGCACTTGTTTTTCTTTGGTCTTCCCCTTTCCATCCCTGTTTGAGGTTTCTGTCTCTGTCACAGCAGGTGATGCAATGGCATGTGAGAAAGAGGAGCAGAATTCTCATCCTGAAAATGTTGAGCCAGTGGGTAAAAACAGAACATTATCTCAAAGATCGAAAAGGAATGTGTCCAGGAGTCATGAGCAGGGAAAATCCTGGGAGATTCAGCACAGACCAAAAACAGATCAAGGAAACCAGCCAGGGAAGAAAGTGGATAAATTTATTTCCTGTTGGGGAACTCAGAAGGTCCTCATGGAAACCACAACACAGCAGGATATCCTCAGGCGAAAGAGAAAAAATAGATGCAGTGAGTGTGGAAAAACCTTCTCTTGCAGCTCAGCCCTTTCTGTACATCAGAGAATCCACACGGGGGACAGGCCCTATGAATGCCGTGAGTGTAGGAAAACCTTCAATCGCAGTTCACACCTTATTAGGCATCAAACAATCCACAGAGGAGAGAGGCCCTACGAATGCTGTGAGTGTGGAAAATGCTTCACTAGCAGCTGAAACCTTAGATTTAATTTACCCTGGTTCCTCAACTGTTGCTACAGCTCTAGTACCCATCAATCCAAAGACTGAGAGAAATGGAGAGTTCCAACCTTTGTCCTTTTAGTATCTTATTGTTCCTCTCTCTGTTTTTTGTGCTGGCCTTTCTCTTCTACCATTTTCTGCCTTTGTTTAGTTGGTAACAGTTGGTTTCCATCACTCACGTTTGTTTGTTTAAATCTCTATCCGTTGTGAAATAAATTTTTTGCTTGTTCGATAACTGTACTCAGGTGCTGTGTGAGATACAGTAGCAATGGTCCACAGTAAAACTAGTAACCTGGGATACTTGGGGAAGAGAGGATCTGGGATTTCACCAGGTATCTGGTGATCCGGGCTGGACCCCAGAGGGGGACACATTGAAGGAACTCAGGGGTTAGGGTGGCTGCTGTAGCTCAGAGGAGGGTCCTTGAGTTCCAGCAGGTTGGTGAGTTTGGTCACTAACATCCAGCTGCCAAATGCAAAACTCCCTCTTCCTTGTGGCAGGTGGTAACAAGGAGACTCACAGCCCTCAGCACCCTGAGAAGGGTCACAATGTGTCTCTGTGTTGATCCACCTGTCAAATCCACACAGGGAAAGCTCCCGATAGCACAAAACTCTGCCCTATGAAATCATGGAACATGTGCTCTTCGCTCTGTGAAAGCATGTAAAGAATCCAAGCGCTGGAGGACAGGGTTTGGGTCCAGAGTGACCTAGACAAATTGCAGGATTGGGCCAAAAGAAATCTGAGGCGGTTCAACAAGGAGAAGTGCAGAGTCCTGCACTTAGGACGGAAGAATCCCAGGCACTGCCACAGACTGAGGACTGACGGAGTGAGGGGGGTTTGATAGCAGCCTTCAAGTACCTGAAAGAGCAGCAGTGTGGGCTTTCTCCTGGCCACTTTTGCTGGGCTGGGCAGGCGTCCTGGAGGCCTTTCTAGAAGAGAATTGGGGACTGAGTTAGAAAAACCAATGTGAAAACCAGAACCTCAGGTTTAGACTCATTTATTTATAATATTAAATCTTCAATTCTAGTGTCACAGTCAATACAATTGCTTCAGCCTGATAGTTGCCCAAAGGGAAACTTAACGTCTCTTCAAGGGGAGTGGAGAGAAAACACTTTTCAGAGTCCAAGAGAGACAAGGTGTTGAGGGTACGAGCTTGCAGAGGACCAACATCTGTTGGTGAAAGAGACAAGCTGTGGAGCTAACACAGCACTCTTCTTCAGTTCTGTGTAGCCTGGAAGGTCGTCTCCTCCATAACCAGCAGTTAGAACATAAGAACAGCCACACTGAGTCAGACCAGTTCATCTAGCCCACTCTCCCGAAAGTGCCCAATGCCCGGCGCCCCAGAGGACCCCTGGGACCAACATGGATACACCACCACCACAAACAAAGTTAAAAGTCAATGCACAGGGGAGAAGGATCTTGTGTTTCATTCCTTATGTGCTAGTCCCATCATGTGGCCATTTCCTTTTCTTCCTTTCTGTTAAAAGCTTTGGTGTTTTGCACAGAAACATTATTTCCCCAGGAGAGACCCAGGAGTGGGGGCTGCATTCCTGTGCCAAACAGTCACTGGAAGGGGGCAGACAAAGGCCTTTAGGACGAGGCATCCGTCACTATCAAAAGATCATCTTCCTCCTGCAGATCACTGGCAGCCTGCAGATTCCTTTGCTGTTACAATTATAATGACATGAACAAAAGGGAGGAAAAATAAACATAAACGCCAAGTTGCAATACAGGTGGGGAAAAGGACGATCACAGTTAAGCCAAACACGTCAAAATAAAAATTAATACAAAAAAGGGGAGGGGGAAGAGATCAGGTATGTGGAGATCCCCTTGATATTTCAATGCACATTGTTAGAATCAAAGTTCAGACTTGACACTGGAAAACCTGCAACTACCTGTCTCTCTCAACACCTGTGATGAGCAAGATGGAGTTGGGACACCTGTTCTGCTTCAATCATTTATTGTCTCTCTGTTCTCTCCTTCTTCTCCCCCCAATTCCTCGTCTCCAATGTCTCTGCCTTTCTCCTCTTGCTCCCTCTCCCCTGCCCTTTCCAGGAACTCACAGTCTACAGCATTTAGGACAAGCCAGAGCTCCCATGTTCTGCACATGAGCCTGTGTCAGAGGACGTGTGACCCCGTCAGAACCAGTCACCAAATCAATATGACACTTTATGGGTGACTTCTCTGCCTGCTCTGCAATTTACACACACCCCCACTGAAGGGGGTGGGGTACAGCTCTGACTGAGAGGCCCCACAGGAGAAACTTCAGCCCAAAGACAAATTTGTGTGAAATGTTGAGAAGTGAAGAGCCCCCTTCCCTTCCCCCCAAATCCCCAGAACTCTAGAGTCACCCCCATGGCACCAGCACAGGGAACCCAGTGAAATGGGGTTACAGAATACAAGGGGGAGGGAGCAGGGGAGAGAGGTGACAGGGAATCTCTCTCTTTCCTTCTCTCGTCACTTTCTGTTCTTCTCTTTCCTTCCAGGAACTGCAGTCACAGCAGGGAGGGGTTTGTCTCTTTATTAGGGATCCCTCTGTGTCACGGAGGCTGCAAAAGTCATAGATTCTGTGGCTTCTGCAGTGGCCTCTGCGGCTGACTCCGTGGCTGCCCCAGCAGCTGGCCTGGGGGCAGCTTGAGCAGTGGTGCCAAGGGTGGCAGCAGCAGCCACAGTTCAGTGGCTCCTGGCACCTGTCCTGAGGTGGCCGGAGCAGGGCTGGCCTCTGGGGCTCCCCTCACCTGGCAGCCTCTGAAGTGGCAGTGGGTCCCCGGGGCTTCTCCCCGAGTACATGGTGCCATGGGTCCCCTGGACTCCCTGCGCCCACAGCTGGTGCCACGGACCCCTGGGCCTGCCTCCCCAAGACTCAATGAGGGGTATTTATGGTATAAGTCATGGCCGAGTCATGGTCAATGAGCTTTTGGTTTTTGCCCGTGATCTGTCCATGACATTTACTAAAAATACCTGGGATTAAATCTTCACCTTCCTCATTATCGATCAAATAAATCGAAACGCCTCCACCTGCAAGTGGATTTAGCCCAGGACCCTCAGAGTCAGCAGCTGTTACGCCCCCACTGAGCTCTCTGGTCAGGTGTCCTAGCGCTGGAAGCCTCCTGTTTAGATCCTAAAATAGTGTTTTTGCACCAATGGGGCTGAAATTTTGGACCGGACATTGTAGCTCCACCGTTATTTTACTGAATTGCTTCAAAACAGCAAGTGTAGAAAGTCTCCTAAGTGCCAGGCTCTCTGCCATGGAAACAGCTGCCCCTGCTCTGCAGGAGTCTGTGCATTCCACACAGCAACGTACACACCTGCTCCGCACTGAAGGGGGGTCAGACAGCGACAGGGTTGGTAACACAAATACTTCAGACTATTAACTCCAGGTCCCTTCCTTTTTTTAACCCAGGATGTGCCAGTCAACTGGTAACCATGGTGTTATCTTCACCTTAAAATACCGCTCAGGACATTTTCAGTGAGCCCTCCACCCCCTGTCCTCCCTGCAGCCAGCCCCTGTCTGCAGCCAGCCCCTCACCCCCTGCCCTGCCCCCACCAGCTGCGTCCTCCCTGCCCTGCCCGCAGCCAGCCCCACACCCCCTGCGCTGCCCGCAGCCAGCCCCGCACCCCCTGCCCACAGCCAGCCCCTGCCACAACCCCTGCCCTGTCTCCAGCTATCTCCTGCCACACCCCCCGTGGCCCCGCCCAAAGCCAGCCAGCCCCCACACACCCCCAGCCGTGCACACCCTGCCCTGTCTCTAGCCAACTCCTGCCACACACCCCTGTCTCCAGCCAGCCCCGCACCCCTGCCTGAAGCCAGCCAGCCAGCCCCACACACCCCTGTCTCCAGCCAGCCCCGCACCCCTTGCCCTGCCTGCAGCCAGACCTTACCTCCAATCAGCCTCTGCCCTGCCTCCAGCCAGCCCCATGGCCGCTGGTGCCCTGCAGTTCCCAGGGCAGGAACCCTGCACACCTGCTTCAATGAGGGGGGCAGGGAGCAGCTGGAACCCCACACGTGCACACCCGAGGGTGACCAGACAGCAAGTGTGAAAAATCGGGACAGGGAGTGGGGGGGGGGGGAACAGGATCCTAGACAAGGAAAAGACCCCAAAATTGGGACTGTCCCTATAAAATTGGGACATCTGGTCACCCTAGCACACCCCCAGGACTCCTGAGTTCCATTGCTGGGTTTCCTATTGGTTCCACTGCTGGTTGTTTTCCTTTTCCTGGGGGACTCTGGGCAAGTTGCTCCCCCCTCTAGGGCTCCGTCCCCAGCAGGCAAATGGGGATTTCGTACCTTCCCGCTATTGGAAAGTGCTGGGAGAATCCCCCAGCCACAGCTGCTCTGACAGCGCTAAGCAGCATCTGAGCATTCAAGGTCGGAGCGCACTGCCCAGGAGGAGGAGTGTCTGGCTCTGGGGTTTCACTTCAGCCCAGTCTAGAGAGAGGGGCCCAGCCATGGGGTTTGGCTCAAGGAGACCAAGTCTCCAATTTGTTAAGGGCGTTTTGAATTCCAATCCTGAGCTCCAAAGTGCTTGGTGTCAGTTGCACATTTTAGAAGCAGGCTCTCCACTCCATTTTCCAAATCATCATTCATACTGTTTACCCACCTCCACTAGGCCCGGAACCCTGCCAAAGAAGGAAAGAGGCTGGGTTTGGGATGATTTGTTCTTGACAAATCCATGCTCACTCGTCCTAAGAACCAAATTATCCTGTAGGTTGGACTAGATGACCTCCTGAGGTCCCTTCCAACCCTGAGATTCTATGATTCTAGGTGCTGCTGGCAAACTGAGTGTTTAAGAATGTATTCCAGTATCTCTCCAGCTGTGGAAGTGAGGCTGGCTAGTCTGTAAGTCCCAGGGGTCTCTTTGTTCCCCTTTCAAAGATGGGTCCTGTCTTGTTCATGGGTGGGAAGATGTTCTTTTTCAGGGATCTCAGACGAGAACTGGGGCACAACACCTGGTTTGTTAAGGCCACAAAAATGGAGGCAGGAACCTCTTGTCTCCTGCTGGCAAAGAACCCCAGGTACCTAAAAGACAGAGACTCACATCCCTGAATGGGCTTTAGAAAAGGCAGTGGTTAAAAAGTTTGGCCCCGAACATTTCTTGTTTCCACAGACTAGACATTTTAGCAAACTTTAGAATTCCTTGGTGTTAAACACCGTGAAACTCCCCTTTCTCCTTCACAGAGGGCTTTATCGCCCCTTATCTCACTCAGGCTCACGACTGCCCAGAGTTCGAGAACTGTCCCTGTTCCTATTGGGCAGATGGGGAGGAGCCTGAGGTACAGAGAAGGGAAGTGACCTGTCACCAGATGGATCAGACTGAACAGGTTTCAAACCTCCAGGAGGCTCTTACCTTCTAAACAGGGACGGCTGTTTTCTAGTAAAATCACTACAAGGGAAGGAGAAAACTCGAAAGAGGTTCCTCCTGGCGCTCACGGTCCGTGAACCCGAATACTCTCTCGGTCCTCAGAGAGAGACCTGGAGAAGGAGACTCGCTGAAGCAAAGCCACAGGGGTCTCTGAGGTTTCCCTGGCCCCTCGCCCCTGTCCTGCCTGGCTGATGTCAGCATCTCTCTGTGAGGTCACCACCTCCCCACCACCTTGGACCAATAGGCTGAGGTCCTGCAAAAGGCCTTTGTGATGTCACTGCCACACCCCTCCCTTGCTGTGCCAATGTCCTGCCCCTGGCCAGGCACTTTGCAGGTTTGAGCTACTCCCTGTGGTCACCCCACTCAAGGAGCGTTCGTTCTAGGCAGCAAGCCGGCTAGACAGGGAAACATCAGACACTGCTCCCAATGCTACACTCAGTTTTTCAGAAATTAGTCGACTTTATGGCCAGAAGAGACCATTAGAGCATCTAATGTGACCCCCTGCATATCACAGGCCTCCTGTAGGACACAATAGCTACTTTTGAGGCAAACACATTCCAGAAAGGCATCTAGTCTTCATTAAATGACATCAGGAGATGGAGAATCCATCACTTTCCTTGGTAGCTTGTTCCTGTGGTGAATCATCCTGACTGTTGTAATATGAATTTGTCTCTTTTCACCTTCCAGCCACTGGGTCTTGTTATTCCTTTCTCTGCTACATTAAAGAGCCCTTTAATACCCAATATTTTCTCTCCATTAAGGCACTTCAACACTTCAATGAAGTCACCTTTCAATCTTCTTTTGATAAGCTAAGCAGGTTGAGCTCTTTCCATAGCTCCCTAGAAGGCATTTTTCTCCAGCCCTCAGAACATTAGGTGGCTCTTTGCTGCCCCAGCTCCAATTTCACAACATCTTTTTCAAATGAGGACACCAAAACTGGAGGCAGTATTCCAGTATCAGTCTCACTGATGCCGTGTCACCTCCTGTGACGTTATTGACATAATCTGTAACTGTATAGATCACCGTTGCGACCACTGTTCTATTTGTAGCCAATATTGTAGAAAGGTTGTCGCGTAAGGGGTCTATGGAGAGGTTCTAATTGGCTGATTATAA
Organism: Mauremys mutica; assembly: GCF_020497125.1. NCBI lineage: Eukaryota > Metazoa > Chordata > Testudines > Geoemydidae > Mauremys > Mauremys mutica. The sequence goes on from NW_025423256.1 coordinate 3,912,539, forward strand.
TTATGCTATTTCTAGATGTGTATCATTTTTATAGTTGACGTTATGAATTCCTGCCCATTTCCCCACTGGCTGGAGCATGGTTAGAGTGTGTCTGTTGTTAATGATGTTGCTGTAGATTGTTCGTTTCCTGCCTTGGCAATTCAGATAGTGCCTTTTCCCAACATATCTCCAGCACATCATTAGTTCCAATAACAGGGGCAGCTTTTCTCTGGGGCACTGAGATTTTTTTGGGGAGATGGTGGCTCCTTTCTTTCCTCACCCTGGAGTAAACTCAGCTTTTTATTCCATGGTTCATGTTTTATGGAATAACAACATCAGCATGAAGAAAGAGGAGAGGGAATATCTCACTGCCAGGGCTGAAGGTGGCCACGTCCCCTCTGTTTGACCGTTGTCATTGCAGGAGAGAAGGTGTCAATGGAATCGAATGCCCTGGCTCAGACTAGTGACACAGGGAGGTTTTGCTGTTCATGGATCCATGCAAAGGAAATTGTGTCTGTATGTGAAACAGAGAAGGGAAATGAAACGCCCACAGGGTGGCGCAATGCCCTAAGCTAAGGCAGGAGGGTGAAGGAATCGAGCTGAGGAATGACTGAAGTGGACTCACCTGGGATTGAAATGACATTTGTTTCTGTCAGGCAGTGAGAAATGTGACATTAATTCAGATGCAGGGTTGAGGCTTCTTTAGCTCCTTGTAGAACTTGAAGTTGATTTCCCAGAAGGGAGAAAGGGAAAGTCTGGGGTGGCCTTTAGTCCCTGGCTGGGTCTCCTGGGCAGTGGAAAACGTCCCTTGTTTGGCCCTGCCAAGGGGATCGTGGAGGCTGAGACGCCCCTCGGCTTGGATCAAAGGGGGAGTTGGATGGAATTTATCACACAACCCTCCCTGCTCCCCAGAGCCCCACGGGGAGAAGCTAGAGAAGGGGGAGTCATTCCTCCCCTGCGCTCCCAGAAGAGCTGCTAGCAGGGCCGCCCAGAGACGGGGGCAAGGGGGGCAATTTGCCCCAGGCCCTGGGTCTTGCAGGGGCCCCCACAACCAGGAGCGTAGCTGGGGGGAGCAGGGGGGGGCTGCTGCTCCCCCACTGAGCACATTCCCCCAAAGTGTCGCCTTAGCAGGAATTTGGAATAAGGTGGAAAGATCTGGAATTCCCCCCTCCTGCAGAGTGCGGCACTGCTGATTGGCCGCCGGGGCCTGATTGAGCTGCTCCCATTGGGCCTCCAGCACCCAGATCCCCCCCTTGCACACACACACACACACACACACACCCCGCTGCCTCAGCACGCTGCGGGGGAGGGGTGTGCTGGCACGTGTTTAACTTTGGCTCCAGAGGCAGCCAGCGGCTCGAGCTGCCGGGTGGTAAGAGGAGTCCTGGGGGGCAGTCAGGGAGCGGGGGGAGGGTTGGATGGTTCGGGGGGGGGGACCTTCTGGGGGCTGGGGCAGTCAGGGAGCAGGGGGGGGTTAGATGGGAGGAAGTCTGGTCCTCTGTCCAACAGCAAAACACAAGCATAGAAAAGCAGCCGTCAGCGGGAAGTGCTATCAGCTGGCCCGGCAGCCTGCCCGGCCCCCAGCCCGCTTGCCTGAGCTGTATTGTTAATGCATTTTAGTTGGAAGATGCAGCCTGAGTGATTTAAAGGCCCCAAATGCTGCTGAAAGAGCTGGGACAGTTGCAAGCTTTCTCTGCTGGGCTTTTCATAGGGGTCACACAATGCAAACCTGCTTGAGGCTCCGCACAAGAGAGGTTTCTTGAGGCCGTCCATGCAGCTCACAGCTTAAGCTCTTCTAAGCTTGCGGCCGTGGCACAAAAGGATTTGGGAGCAGTTAACAATTCTGTGTGGTTAAGAGATTTTCATTTCCTGGGCCCTGCTACCCAATGCCACAGGGCCCCACAGGGGAGACTGAGTGAATAGCCCGGCTTGTCGTCTGCAGTCCCTTCCCTGCTTCTTTCCCTTGTGTTTGCAAGGGGCTCATTAACATGCTGCATCCGAACGCACCTTCCCTCCAGAGACACAGTCCGGGCTTCTCCTCCTTCCTCACTTTCTCCTTCTCTCCCTCTCTGTGGTTTTTCTCCATGCCCCGTCCCTGGTCTGTGCTCCCTCTCCACCCCATGCACGATATCAAGCACGTCTCTGCCTCTCTTGTTTATGGGCCCTGTGCTGGGATGGCAGAGGCAGGGCTATTGTTGTGTTCTCTGCTGGGTCTGTTTGGATCAGACTCTAAAATCAAACGCTCCCTTTGCTAGCAGGATCCCTCCGCCTGCTCGCCAGGGCTTCTGGCTACACACTAGAGCCAGGTGCTAGGGCAGAAGCAGCTGCCCATGTACCCTCAATGGCAGGAGCGGTGCGTGGTCCCTCGCCCCTCCCACTTTGGATTACAGGGTGTGTCTTGGTGTATATTGGGGGTCCTGTCAGGGGGCGGGGAGTGGTCGGATAGGTGTGGGAGTCCTGCCAGTCTGTCTGGGGGCAGGGGTGTGGATAAGGGTCGGGGCAGTCAGGGGACAGGTAGGGTTCTAGGGGGCAGTCAGGGACCGGGGTCCCAGGAGGGGGCAGTCAGGGGACAAGGAATGGGGGGGTGTTGGGGGTTCTGAAGGGGGCAGGAAGTGGGAGGGAGCGGATGTAATTAGTAATTTGATATGTTGGGTGGTGCCTTTTTTTATGTGTTCGCTTCCCCTCATGTGAGACCCTGGCTACGCCGCTGCCCACGGGAATCCAGTATTCTACAGCATTGCAGCTTTTTTGTCTGGAAGGGGCCCCCGAAATTGCTTTACCCCAGGCCCCCTGAATCCTGTGGGCAGCCCTGGAATAATGTTGAGTTTTTGCTGAGAGGGGAGGAGGGGAGTGGGGCGGGATCCTGGAAGCAGGGGAGTTGGACAGTGTGGGGAGGGGAGCCCAGCAGTGGGGGTGGGGGGCAGAGGTCTGGGGGGAGGTCAGGGCAGGATCCCAGCGTTGTGGGAAGTGGGCAGCATGGAGAGCCCAGGCCTGGCATGGGCTCTGGGCAGAGTGACTCTGTCCTTCTACACCCCCACCCCCAGCAGGCTAGGCAGGACGGGGAGAATTACGTGTTTATTGGTAAATGTCTATGTCTCTGTAAACACAGGACCCAATGGCAAAATATTTCCATCGATAATCATCAAACCTGACAGATGGGCAGAGTGAGAAACGTGCTGCTTGAGAACGTGTCCTGCTCTAATCCCATAGGAGTCCCTTCTGCCTTGGGCACCACCAGGCGGGTGTTTCATTTTCCTCCACATTTTCACACAGAGACACAATTTCCTTTGCATGGATCAATGAACAGCAAAACCTCCCTGTGTCTCTTGTCTGAGCCAGGGCATTCGATTCCATTGACACCTTCTCTCCTGCAATGGCAACGGTTGGACAGAGTGTGTGGCCAGTCTCTGTGTCTCTCTGCTGTTCACACTGGGGAGCCCGGCCGGCCTTAGGGGTGGGGCCCCCGGCAGCCGCCCAGGGCTCCAGGGGGTCAAAGGGCACCGTGTGGCCGTGCAAAGGTGCTCACTGCTCTCCCCTGCCCCAATGCTCCTCCGTGGCCCCACAGAGGCTGGGGGGAGTGAGGAGCAACACTATGTGCTCCCTGCGTCCTGGTCACTTTCCCCACCGGGGCTGGGCTGTGAGGGGAGCATCAGAAGCTGCTGCTCTCTGCCCTCCCCTGACGCAGCCCAGCTGAGGAAAGTGACCTGGATGCAGGGAGCTCGGATGATGTCCCTTCTCGCCCCCCCCCGCCCCGTCCCCCAGCCCCTAGAGGTGCCCGGAGGAGCAACGTCCCAGGGAGGAGCAGGCGGCAGCAATGCCAGCTGCTCCATGCACATAGGTCAGTGTCCCCATGTGGTGCAGGAGGGGCCACGGGGGCTAGGGGTGAAGATGGTGCAGGAGAGGGGCAGTGGCTGGTGGCACAGGAGGGGGTGCAGGGGTTAGGGGTGCAGGGGTGCAGGAGAGGGGCAGTGGCTGGGGGCACAGGAGGGGGTGCAGGGGTTAGGGGTGAAGGGGGTGCAGGAGAGGGGCAGTGGCTGGGGGCACAGGAGGGGACGCAGGGGTTAGGGGTGAAGGGGTGCAGGAGAGGGGCAGTGGCTGGTGGCACATGAGGGGGCGCAGGGGTTAGGGGTGAAGGGGGTGCAGGAGAGGGGCAGTGGCTGGTGGCACAGGAGGGGGTGCAGGGATTAGAGTGAAGGGGGTGCAGGAGGGGGCATTGGCTGGTGGCACAGGAGGGGGCACAGGGGTTAGGGGTGAAGGGGGTGCAGGGTGAGAACAGAAGCAGAGTGTAGAAAGGCCCCTGTGTTATGTGGTTGTGGCTGAGGCCTTAGGGAGCTGGGTTAGAAGCCACAGGGTGTTTCTGTGGAGGTTTGATTCTTGCCAGCTAGGCAAGGCCGGTGTGTGGTGTCTCCATGGCTGCACTTTCAGTGATGCAGGTTTCTCTCTCCCGTTGTTCCATGGGCATACTACTAGATTGCCAGCTGCTTTTCAACTGCAGTGTGGAGACTGTGTGTGGGGGGGGACAGACAGTGTGTGTCTTGGGGAAGAGTGAGTGTGTTGAGGTAGGTAGGAGCGGATCATTATTACCCTACTTGAAAGAGGGAGAAGCTAAGGCTGAGAAAGGAGAATTGACTTAGGGCAGCAAAAAAACCTAGAGCCGGCCCTGCCTCCACCCACCGTGAGGAAGGTAGGAGCAGATCATCAGAGAAGCAGCAAAATTCATCAAACACAGAACTGGTTCTGACTTATTTCCTTGGTCTTAAAAGAGAACAACAATCCCTGTCAATAACCCCCTGCTCAGCCATAGAGACTGAGGACAGGAGGCTGAGGGTTCTCACCAAAGAGCCCAAAGGATGGTCCAGGTCACTGGTGGGGATCACTGCCCGAGCACTATTTCAGCCCCACATTTTTGGGTGGATCTCCCACAGTGGGAGCTGCAGAGCACTCCCCCGCAACACACACACACCCCTCTCCTGGTGTTGGGAGGAGAACAGGAGAAAGGACAAAAGAAGCAAGAGATGGAGAGAAAGGAGGGAGGGATGGAGGAAAAGGTGAAACAAAAAGGACAAAGCCTAATGTCCCCAATGATTCTAAGGGACAAAATCCCAGATGTGCAATAAAATTCTGCCTCCTTAAGCTCGTGTTTTCCATGCCTAGAATTCAACTCTCACCAGATGGATCAGACTGAACAGGTTTCAAACCTCCAGGAGGCTCTTACCTTCTAAACAGGGACGGCTGTTTTCTAGTAAAATCACTGAAGGGGAAGGAGAAAACTCGAAAGAGGTTCCTCCTGGCGCTCACCTCCGTGAACCCGAATACTCTCTCAGTCCTCAGAGAGAGACCTGGAGAAGGAGACTTGCTGAAGCAAAGCCACAGGGGTCTCTGAGGTTTCCCTGGCCCCTCACCCCTGTCCTGCCTGGCTGATGTCAGCATCTCTCTGTGAGGTCACCACCTCCCCACCACCTTTGACCAATAGGCTGAGGTCCTGCCAAAGGCCTTTGTGATGTCACTGCCACACCCCTCCCTTGCTGGGCTAATGTCCTGCCCCTGGCCAGGCACTTTGCAGGTTTGAGCTACTCCCTGGGGATCACCCCACTCAAGGAGCGTTCGTTCTAGGCAGCAAGCCGGCTAGACAGGAAAACATCACACGCTGCTCCCAATGCTACACTCAGTTTGTCAGATATTAGTCGACTTTACAGCCAGAAGAGACCATTAGAGCATCTAATCTGACCCCCTGCATATCACAGGCCTCCTGTATGACACAATAGCAGGTGAGGGAGGGGGGCTGAGGAGGCGAGTGGCAGGCAGTGGTGAAGGGGTGGGTGAGCCGGCAGCATGGAAGGGGGGGGCTGAGGAGGCGAGTGGGGTGGGCTGGTGAGCCAGCAGCAGGGGACTGAGGAGACGAGCTATGAGTCAGTGGCTGACCTGTTCTGCTGATCTGGTCTGGCTCCCAGCCCCTCTCCAAGGGTTGCAGTTGTCTGGAGGTGCTGCCTTCCTCAGTCCCACCTCATTCACTCCACAGGGCAACTGATTACCAAGTGGGGGAAAGATCTTATTCTACTTCTAGCAAAAAGACATTTTCCTTTTACCTTAATTATACTATCTTAGAGGCCCGCTATAACATATTACCAAGGTTCAATGCCACTGTTTTGCCAGGGCGGTGCTAGGGAAGGAGGGTTTGTTTCCACGGGGCGGGCGGCGATTGGGGGGGATTGTTTCAGGGAGGGGCTCGGCAGCGCTAAGGGGTGGTGTTCGGTGAGGCCGGGGGGGTTTCAGCCCTCAGCTGTTTTCTTTGGAGTAATATTGCCCTCGCCGCTTTACGAGTTGTGCAGCTCTGGACTAAACCACAGACTCTGGACGCAGCATTCAAGTATCCTGCAGTCTGAACTTCACATCTGATACATTCCCTCATTGGCTGCCATTGTTTGGCCAGCAGGGAAGTGCTTCTTGTCCAACAAGGCAGCCAGATTGGGACCCATAGGCATGGAATGGCTCTGAAGGAATCAGCTGTTTCTCTCTGTGCTTCATCTAACTTTGGATCCAAATGGTAACAGACAGTTGTGCCCAATTTAATCATGGCGTCCTTCAGGAGTGTGATCAATGCCACTTAACTAGGGAGCAGGGTTCTAAAAATAGTTTACCTGGGCCACAGGTCACCACAGCTTCCATCTCAGGGGTGAAAATCAACCACTAGTACCTGCAATTTCTACCTGAGCTCTTGTCAAATCTTTGACCTTACTTGGAGTAATTTGACACTTCTCTGGTGTAGAATTCTTCACCAACCACACAACAGATCAGTAGCGACAGTGAGGTACAACTCCCCCAACTATGCCCTTTTATTTCTTTAATCTGGTGGCACAGATTTAAATTAGGGACTAAATTCAGGTGCGACTTAGAATCCCCGTAAGACAACAAATGTCAGGTCTCTCTTAAAAATAGGTATCTTTCTGCAGCTACAGCACATTCAACACGGATTTCATTTTCTACACATTTGCAGCATCTCCCAGGGGTGAGCTGAAGAGAAAAGTCACTTCCATTTTCCCCATCTCTACCTCGATAGGGATTGTATTTCCCAAATAATAGGCAACATGCAGCTAATGAGGAAGGAGATCTCTTCAGGAGTGACCTCCTGCAGGGCCTGGGCCACAACGGCTTTTGGAGCCCAATGCCTGGGCACTTTGTTTAGTTACAAGTTATTTACGAGGGAATCCTCTTCCCAGCCCTTTAGAAAAAATACTGACCTAACCAACTGCACAACAGGGGGATTGGGATGGTGATGGGGAATAAAGGAATCCCTCTGACTTACCCCATCTTCTTCTGTTGTTCCAGAGGGTGAAATGACATTTTCCCCTATCCCTGCCCTGTTTCTGCTCTTTGTTATAGTTCTATATATTTTAAGTGAGAAAAATGGTAGTAAAAATATCTGCTCTGCAGCACAACCTGAACCAACATCAGAGCAAGTGGGAGTGAAACAACGTCTTCCCCAAGAGTGAACTCGATGACTAACAATGGCTTTGAAATGGGGGAACAGTATAACTGTGATGCTCAGGGTTTGTTTAGACTAGGGAAAGTGATGGAGTTTAGGTCAGGTCAAGGGGGAAGCTAATGCCAACCCCTGCACCTGGGCGCATCTGTTCTACAACTATAATTGTCTTGTTACACCAAGATCACTAACTTGAGCAGCCAATGTCATGTACAGCCCTAGTGGATGTCAGGCACAGGTAGTTTTAGCCTCAGTGTAGCCACCTGGAGCTGATGAACATTCCTGGCAGCAGGGACACACACTCCTTCGACTCAAAGGAAAGGAGTTGATAGAAAAGATCACAGGACTGACCCCAAAGAAGGGTGAGCTGCAAAAGGCAGAAGCAGGCAACTGATGTGGTGGAGCTGAGACACCACGGTGAAGATGGTGCAAAAATCACTATGTGGGAATTAGCAAATGTAATTAAAAAAAACAAACTTTGGCCAGCCCTAGTCAAGGGATTTAGAACAGTTCTCTCTCATGTGGATTTTCTGATGTGTAATAAGGTTTGAGCGCTGATTAAAGCTTTTCCCACACGCAGAGCACATGTAGGGCTTCTCCCCTGTGTGGATTCTCTGATGTGAGATGAGGGCTGAAATATCCCTGAAGCATTTCCCGCACTCAGAGCATCCATTCGGTTTCTCACCTGTGTGGATTCTCTGATGTCTGATAAGGTTTGAGCTCTGACTGAAGCTTTTCCCGCACTCAGAGCATGTGTAGGGCGTCTCCCCTGTGTGGATTCTCCTGTGTGCGCTCAGGACAGAGCTCCGATTAAAGCTTTTCCCACACTCAGAGCATGTGTAGGGCAGCTCCCCTGTGTGGATTCTCTGATGTCTGATAAGGTGAGAGCTCTGCCCGAAGCTTTTCCCGCACTCATGGCACATGTAGCGTCTCTCTTCCAAGTTGATTCTGTTGCGTGGAATAAGGTCTGAGTGGCTACTGTAGTTTTCCTCTGGCCTCTGCTGAGTCTCACAGGCTTGTGTGTTTTCTGGGAGTGCACAACTCCTGGAAACATTCCCTGTGGATCTTCCTGATAACATCCAGTCTGGATCTACTTGCACAGTGTCTTCCTGCTGGGGTTTCTCCTCCTCGCTCTCACTCACCAGCCCATCGCCGGATGGGAAACAGAGAGAATCCAGACATAGGTCACTCCCTGTGCCTGAGAAAAAGGAAATGTCAGAGAGAGGAATGGAAAAAGGGATGAACAAACCAAAATACATGTGGGAGAGATCAAACCTATCAGGTGCTGATTTTCCCCAAACCCTTCCACAGAGAAGAGGGGAAGGCATCAGTTCTGGGTCCTCATTGCACCATAACTCTCAGGGGAAAGTGAGATTGGGGAGGGACCTGCTGTCAGTTGTCAGTCAGAATAGGAGGGAAGCCATGAGTGACATCTGCCATAATGATTCCACATCTGCAGGGAACAATCCTAAACTTGAAGAGCTCACAGGGTCTTTTGTAGGGCATCCCAAATGTTTCCTGCATTCCCAAACAGTTGTTGAGTTGTTTAACTGATTCCTCACCTGCAAAGGCAGCTCTCGGGAGCACTTCCTTCTCAGAGCCCTGGATGTCTGGGACCCACGGCTCTTCCCCTCGTTCCAGCTGCGAGATCACATCAGGTTTGGAAATTGGAAACCCTACTGCAGGCAAAGAAAACGAGGGAGGTCAGTGGAATTTGTGGGATACTTGTCACAAAGAATATTCCATAGTTTTAACCCCATCTCATTTTTAGGCAGTAACATCTGTAGCCCTCAGGATTCATCTGCTTGCCTGCATAAATATCTCTTTTCTTATAAGTACAGTATTGTGATAGGTTTATTAATTCATATTAAAAATATGTTTGGCTGTAATGCAAGAAACCTACAGGCCAAAAACCTGCACTTTAAGCTAAAGCAAAGTTAGCATAGCTACATCCTGTGCCCTTTTACCCAGAAAAGGAACTGTTTTTCCTATACCCAAACAAAGTGCCTACGCTTAGGTCTAAGACCCTTTACCTAGACCAACAGACAATGAAGAATAGCAAAGGGGATTTTTCAAAGTTGCACTCACAGACTTAACAGGTACCCCACAAGTGCGCAGATACCTGCCATCCATACGCACATACACACTAGCCTATGGAGTAAGCGTACCCTAACATTTCTATGGGGGAAGACTGAAATTTGGGCATAAGAGGAAGGATTTCCGGCATTTATTTCTATAAAAAGAGGTAACCTACCTCACTATGGTATCCCCGCCCCCACCTTGACCTCCTCCTCCTTCACTACACTTCACCATATTCAACTACGTATTCATGCTATCCATCTACGACAGCTATTAACCAGTAATAGGCCGCACTTATTTTCTTTTCAAACTTTAAGTTCAAAAGGGACTCGGCTAAGCTTGGTCTCTCTAAATGTTATTTTAGTTTGTGTATTAGATTATTTAGTTGAGCTAAAAAATAAATACTAAAGTAGCTTTGACAGCTCTTTGCATTAGTTTCCTCTGGAAGAGCTGTGAAACCGGAACCGCCAGAGGTGAGGCCAACACCAGTTTATCAAAACAGGGGGTGAATATTAACCAAAGTTTGCAGCACATAATATTGTATCATCATATGTATCTCTTGAATAACAGTAATACAATTGTAACTCTGTAATTCTACCTGTTTTACAAGTTGATAAATCAAATCAACATTACTCACACACCCCAAATAAGGCTACGCATCCCAAGGCCATCTTCTTTGGCTCAAAGTGGCAGGAGAGTTACTATTATAACAAATCATATTCACTACCTTAGTGCCTAAGGACCAACTAACAGTGGGTCCCCATTGTGCTAGGCAAAATGCAAACAGAGAATAGTAGATGGCCCATGCCCTGAAGAATTTACAATCTAAATCAGGGGTAGGCAACCTGCGGCAGCGAGCTGATTTTCAGTGGCACTCACACTTCCCGGGTCCTGGCCCCTGGTCCGAGGGGGGGCTCTGCATTTTAATTTAATTTTAAATGAAGCTTCTTAAACATTTTAAAAACCTTATTTACTTTACATACAACAATAGTTTAGTTCTATATTATAGACTTATAGAAAGAGACCTTCTAAAAACGTTAAAATGTGTTACTGGCACACGGAACCTTAAATTAGAGTGAATAAATGAAGACTCGGCACAGCACTGCTGAAAGGTTGCCGACCCCTGATCTAAATAGACAAGACAGACACAGAACGGGGGAAGGGCTAGAACCCACTGTTAGAATAGACATATTCAGGCCTGCCTGTAAAGCCTATAGTTTAAAGAACGTAGGTGTATTTTTATCACTTTGTCTTTATACCCCTGTAACTAGCTAATTATCAACATCTCAGTCTGCCTGTGTCTGGGCCTTCTCTCACTGTGACAGTCTGAGGCCTTGTTCTTAGGCTAAGGCCTTTGGCTAAGCAGCAGGGGCAGCCATACGCTGGGAAGCGAAGGGTCACATCCTCACATCCCAAACCAGTCACACTGAAATAAGGTGCTATTGGGCTGTAAGGAAGATGATCCTGTCCTGATAGTGCCCATCGCCACCAGATAAAGAAACAGATCTTAAGATGGTTAAAGAAAACTTAGTTTGACAGCAGCTGGTCTGGCAAGAAATCCCTTATCAATGGTTGTGGTTGTGAAACCCTCATTTCTGTACTGTTTTATCTTTATGGCCACCACTTTTACCTTGATAATCACTCTGGTTCTCTAATTGTTTCTATCTGCTGCATAATTAATTTTTCTAGGTGTAAGTTCATTAGGGCAGTGGAATATGCTTGCTTGGAAATAACCCCAATAAACATCGCATTATCTGTGCTTCAGACTTCTGGTCTTTCGCTGCTTGCTGTCTGTGTGACAAGAACCAGAGAAGTGAGAGGGTGAAGGGAAAACCCTCTAACAAATGGACATGACCTGATAACCAAGAGGTAAGCCTTTAAGGAAGGTTTTAATACACTTTGGAACGGACCAGGGATTCCCATGAGGACTGAGAGGGAGCGATGGTAAACACACATTTAGATCCTTTTCTTGTTTTATATCTTTTCCCCATAAGGCTGAACCTCTGGCACTGTCATGGATCCATAGGATCTCTGCAATGCCCTGGCTTTTGAACAGTCCTTGGGAGGTGCCCCTTGAGTGTACTAGACCCCCAAGGGCTCCCACTCTTCCACAAGGACAGGCCACTTAGCTTCAGCACCTGAGACTGAGCCACTTCCTCGGTGCCCTTCCTCCACACTCCTCTCCACTTCTTCCCATTACTCTCAGCCAGCACCACCTCCTGGCACCTTGGGAGATTCTTGTGTTCCCTCCTCATCTCTCACAACCTCATCCCTCCCTGCTGCTTCTTAGCTCTAACCCTGCACACACCCTCCCCATGTCCTGACACCCCAGAATTATCTACTCCCCCCTTCTCCTCCCCTCCCACAGCTCTGTTCTCCCTTCATCCGTGGGGTCCTGAATGGCAACATTATACGCTCTCCTATCAAAATAGGAGCTCATCTGACTGTCTCACAAGCCAGGCATGAGTCATACACCTATTTACTCAATTTAGAATTCTACAGGAGGTATATTTTCCTCTTAAAATGAGGAATAGGCATGAAAGCTACAGTTATTAATGTATCCAATAAGGATACATTAAATGCAATTTTAAAATGACTGACGGCACCAAAAAGGCACATGTCCAAAAATGATACTAATGGGTGGGAGATAAGGCAAAAAAAGCGGGGGCAAGGAAACTTGTTAAAAATTGTATGACAAATAAAGGTATAAAGTTATTACTACTCAGGTTCTTTAGAGACCCCACAGCTTCTAATAAGCCAGGGGACAGGACTCCTTACCCAGCGAGGTCACCGTCTCATAGTTCTCCTGCATGACATCCCTGTAGAGGGCTCTCTGAGTGGGGTCCAGCAGAGCCCCCTCTTCCCTGGTGAAGTACACAGCCACCTCCTCGAAGGTCACCGGCCCCTGAAAGTGCAAGAGTCCAACACTCAGGACCTGCTGCTCCACTCACAACCCCACTGTTCACGGAACAGCAGCACCAGGTAAATGGAAGCTCCGGGAGGCACATGTTAACAGAGTCCCACCCCACCTTGCCTAGAACAGCCAGGAGGCATCAGAGGGTGGAAAGAGAGAACCTCTGTGTCTCCCAACTGACAGATGGAGACAGGGTCATCACATTTATCACATACCCACTAGCCAGAGCTTAATATAGGAGATGGGGCTGTCTCTGGACCCTGCTGGTGGCTCCGTGGTAGGAATCCCAACACTCTCCAAATAAAATATATGGAAGAAAGGGGAAGTCAATAGTAAAGAATAGAAGGTCAGAATTGTAGAAAGTTGGCAAGGGAAGCTATCAGAAATCAATGACCAATTAATGAAAATAAGAAGGAAGTTTTTAAAAAGTATATTAAGTACAAAATTAATCCTAACAATGGAAGTGGCAAATTATTACATGGAAATGGCAGAATTATCAAAAATAATGTAGAAGAGGTAAAAGTGTTCAATAAATATTTCTCTCCTGGATTTGGAGAAAAACGGATGATATAAGTCATATAAGACGTTGACGACGACAGTCTTTCCATTCCAACAATAACTCACGAGGATGTTGAACAGCAGCTATTACAGTTAGACATGTTTAAATAAGCAGGTCCAGATAACTTGTATCCAAGGGTTTTGAAAGACCTGGTGGAGGAGTGTGGACGACTGTTAATGGTAATTTTAATTAGGACTTGGAACACTGGGGAAATTCCAGAAGACTGGACTAAAGCTAATGCTGTGCCAATATTAAAAAGTGTAAAAGAGATGACCCAGCTAATTACAAGAGTGTTAGTCTGATACTGGGCAAGATAATGGAGCAGCGAATATGGATTTAATTAATAAAGAATGAAAGGAGGGTAATATAATTAGTACCCATGAACAAAGGTTCAGAGACAACAGATCCAATCAAAGTAACTGGATATCCTTATTGGATGAGATCAAAAGTTTGGTTGCAACTAATAGTATTGATGTAATATACCTAGACTTCTGTAAGGCATATGACTTGGTTCAGCACAACATTTTGACTAGAAAACTAGAAAGATACAAAATAAACACAACATACATTAAATAGATTAAAAACTATGATTGTAAATGGGGAACCATGGTCGAGTAGATTTCTTTCATGGGGGTTCCCACAAGGATTGGTTCTTGGCCCTGTGCTATTTAACATTCTTATCAATGACCTCGAAGAGAATATAAAATCATCACTGATAACGTTTGCAGTTGCCACAAAGATCGGGGTTGGTGGTAACTAATGAAGTGTCAGTAGGTTCAGGCTCCAGCACTGGGAGTCTGGGAAGTTTTCCCAGCCCTGGCTGGAGGGTTATTTCCTGTTCCACAAAGAGGGGAAGTTCCATTCCCAACACCTGTGCCTTGAAATTAGGCCCTGACACTACACCCCACATTCAGCATAGTGGTATGATTATCAAATGATTAGGACATAAATTATGATGCATTTTATGCAAGATGTGTCATGTTCAGTGTCATTGGAAAAGGAGCATGGGGGGTTGGATGGGGCACGACCCCGGGGGGGGGGGCATGACCCTCTCGTGAGGTGAGGAGGAGGGAACCTGTTGTTAATATTTTGGCAGCTCATCACTGGCTCCCACCCTCCTATACATTTACTGCTTCTCTCCCTCCAAGCAGAACCCACCACCAGCTCCCTGAGAATCCCTTACCTGAGCCAGCTCCATTGCAGCCATTTCCTTCCCGCTGGGAGGAGGGGATGATCTGGAGCAAAACGTGGACGTTATTCTGTAGCCTGCTGGGGCGAAAAGGGCAATGTGAGAGAATTCAGACAGGGTTTCTGTCCTTTCCACATGTCGATTCCCCCCAGGTTTTCCCCTGCTAATGGACATTCTAGGTTCTGCCACTCTGTGATGCACAGAGTGACCGTATGCCAGTACAGGCCTAGCCCCCTCCCACCAGGGTGTAACCCTCTGAGACATGGTGAAACCCTCCCAGGAGCAGAGTCTCTCTCTTACACTTATCAAGTTTGCGGGAGATACCAAGCTGGGAGGGGTTGCAAGGACTTTGGAGGATAGAACTGAAATTCAAAATCATCTGGACACACTGGAGAAATGGTCTGAAGTAAATAGGATGAAATTCAATAAGGACAAAGCCAAAGTGCTTCATTTAGGAAGGAACAATCAGTTGCACACATACAAAATGGGAAATAACTGCCTAGGAAGGAGCGCAGCGGAAAGGGAGCTGGGGGTTCTAGTGGATCACAAGCTAAATAGGAGTCAACAGTGTTGCAAAAAAGCAAGTATCATTCTGGGATGTATTACCAGGAGTATTGTAAGCAAGACACGAGAAATAATTCTTCGGCTCTACTCCGCGCTGATTAGGTCTCAACTGGAGTAGTGTGTCCAGTTCTGGGTGCCACATTTCAGGAAAGATGTGGACAAATTAGAGAAAGTCCAGAGAAGGGCAACAAAAATGATTAAAGATCTAGAAAACATGACCTATGAGGGAAGATTGAAAAAAAACTGGGGAAGACTCAGAGGGGACATGATCACAGTTTTCAAGTACATAAAAGGTTGTTACAAAGATGCCGGAGAAAAATTGTTCTTCTTAACCTCTGAGGATAGGACAAGAAGCAATGGGCTTAAATTGCAGCAAAGGCGGTTTAGGATGGAGATTAGGAAAAAAAACTCCCTAACTGTCAGAGTGGTTAAGCACTGAAATAAATTGTCTAGGGAGGTTGTGGAATCTCCATCACTGGGGATTTTAAAGAGCGGGTTAGACAAACATCTGTCAGAGATTGTCTAGATAATACTGAGTCCTGCCTTGAGTGCAGGGGACTGGCCTAGATGACCTCTCGAGGTCCCTTCCAGTTCTATGATTCTAAGAACCAAAGGCCAGAGACGAGCAGAATCAAAGGAGTCACTCTGGGGATTCTCCCTGTCACTGTCCCCAAGGCAGCTCTCTCAGGTTTACAAAGCTGTTTGATGCTCCAGCCTTTATCCAGTCTCTCCTGGGAGTGCCCCCTTCATGGGCTGGGCCTAGTTTTAGCCTTTGGGAAGCCTGACCCCGGGGGCTCTGAGACTGGGCCTTCTTGCCTCAGCACATCTTGTTTCTTTCTATGGCTCCCCAGTGAGTCCCAATGAGTAGATACTCCTCATACAGACTGTGAACACAAGAACATAAGAGCTGCCCACTGCATCAGACCAATGGTCCATCTAGCTCAGTGGCCAATGCCAAGTGCTTCAGAGGGAATGAACAGAACAGGAAATCATCAAGTGATCCACCCCATCACCCATTCCCAGCTTCTGGCAAACAGAGGCTAGAGACACCATCCCTGCCCAGCCTGCCTGTGACACTGGCAGATGAAGTGTTAGCTTTTGCAAAAGCCCCCGTGTCTTCACTGAACAGGGACAAACGCATCGCTGGAATCAGTCTGACTCACTTGTGTTAGTATTAGGTATTAGGATTATAAGAATGCGCTTACACTTTATTGAATGCTTGTGAGTTGCTGCCTGGGTTAATATCTGACTAGTTGCATTGTGAGCCTCTGTGGCTCTGTAAATCACCAGACAGGAGAGAGACTTTACCTAGTCGAAGTGCTGACTGGCAACCGAATGCATTACACCCTGCCTGGCAGGAAAGGTCCATCCACACCAGATAGACTATTATGGGATGCTAAAGACGACACAAGGCTGTTGTTGTGCTCTTCACTTCCCTCTGGCTGACTTTGCAGCTCAGAGCACATGGCAGGAAGGGGGTAAAAACCCCCACACAGAAGGAACTGATGATCTGTATGCTGCTTGGACTCGGGGGGCAACGTTCCTAGGCATAAGCACGAGATCCTCAGCTGCCTAGCCGGGGTTAGTCCTAAAGAATATGCAGAGCTTGCTTATTATAGAAGATTCTATTACCTTTGAAATTTAAGACTGTAACTCGTCTGCATCTGGATGATTAGCTGCTGTGACAGGGCAAGCCCAGCTGGCTCTAGGAAAGTAGTGAGAAACAGGTATGTTAGCCCCAGGCTAAACAAATCCCTGTTACCATGGTAACCAAATGACACTTGCTCCAGGTTAATCAAGACACCTGGGGCCAATTAACATCCTTCCAGAAAGCCGTGGAGACAGCTAGGTTGATTGGGACCCCTGAAGCCAATCAGGGGCTGGCTGAAACTAGTTAAAGAGCTCCCAGTTAGGCAGGTGGGTGTGCAGAACAGGAGCTGTGGGAGCGACGGAGCAGTACACACCAGATCAGGCACAAGGAAGGAAGCCCTGAGGTAAGGGTGAAGTGGAGCCTGAGGAAGTGGGGGTGCTGTGGGGAAGTAGAACAGGGAATTGTATGTGTCCTGTTTCTAAAAGGTCAGATACCAAGGCTGATACTATTAGAGTCCCTGGGCTGGAGCCTAGAATAGAGGGGGGGTCCTGGGCTCCCCCTTTGCTGCCCTGATTAATCACTGAGACTGGGAGACAACAAAGACTGTGCAAGGGAGGGTAGCTTTGCCTCCCCTCCCTCGCTGGCTTATGATGAAAATGGCTCAGTGGGCTGTGACCCTTGTCCCTAGAGAGAAGGGCTACGTGGAGGGTCACAGTGAGCCTCTGAGGCTAGCGAAATCCACCAGGAAATGCAGGGCCCATGGAGACAAGGACAGAGCTTTGTCACACTGCTTTAACTTTGTAAACAACTCTCCTTTCCTTTCAAATAAATCTTAATACAGGTTGTGACAGGACTGGCTACAAGTGTTGTCTTTGTTGGGAGATCTAAGTCATTTGACCTAAGGAAGTGACTGATCCTTTGGGCCTGGCAGTAACCTGAACATTGCTGTGATTTGTGGGGTAAGGGAGTGGTTCTCAACCATGAGTAGGGGGCCCCCTGGGGGGCCATGAGTAGCTTTCAGGGGGCTGCCAAGCAAGGCCGGCATTAGACTCGCTGAGGCCCAGGGCAGAAAGCTGAAATCCCAGCGTATGGGGCTGAAGTCTGGGCCCCTGAGCCCCACCACCCAGGGCTGAAGCCGAAGCCATGTAGCTTTGGGAGGGTCTGGGGCCCCAGGAAGTTGCTCTCTTTGCTACCCCCTAACACCAGCCCTGGCTGTGATGATGTTAATATAACCTGTGACTGTATAGTTCATTGGTGCAACCACTTATATATTTGCAGCAAATGTTGCACAACAGTTGTCGTGTAAGGTGCCTATGAAAAGGTTATAATTTGCTGCTGATGATGATGATACTACCTGTGTGGGTGTATCATTTTTGCAGTCAAAGTTATGAATATTGGCTACGTTCTTGTACATCAATGTGTTTTGATTCTGAAGTAGCCTTAGTAAAGCATTAGGTCAGCTTCTTCAGAAAGGAATTTGCAAATCAAGTGCCCAATCAAGAAACACTTAAAGGACCTTGGAGAAACTCCAATCCACATACCCTGGTGGGCTGGGCCAGTTTCTTTACCTGCCACGTCCGCGGGTTCGGCCGATTGCAGCTCCCACTGGCCGCGGTCTGCTGTCGCAGGCCAATGGGGGATGCAGGAAGCGGCGCAGGCTGAAGGATGTGCTGCCTGCCACTTCCCACTGCCTCCATTGGCCTGGAGTGACAAACTGTGGCTAGTGGGAGCCATGATCGGCCAAACCTGCCAACATCACAGGTAAACAAACTTGCCCGGCCTGCCAGGGTGCTTACCCTGGTGAGCCGCGTGCCAAAGGTTGCTGATCCCTGAGCTAAAATATTTAAGAGACAAGTCAGTTGAAAATATAGTGGTGCAAGAACAAAGTAACATCGCTTCCCATTGTTACACAGCTTCCAGCTGCTGGAGGCTGCAATCCCCTGTCGTTAACATGGTTATTGGGCTGAAATCTCCCCACGGCCCGTCAGAGACCGACACGTACCTGTGTCGCTCCCCAGCTCCCGTTGCAGCGTCTCTAGGGGAAGGAGAAGATGGGAGAGGTGAGAATTCAGGCCCTCACATTCATGGAGAAACCCCCATTGCTTATTAATGGAACTGCTGTTAACTATGAGATGGTGACAGAGATCAGAGGCCGATAATGCAGCCGCTACAGGCAGAGCCAGCCCCACAGGGCTGCTCCATGGGGAAGGGCGACTCGCTGAGCTGGGCTGTGAGATGGAGCACAGGATCAGTGACATCACTAGAGACCTCGACTCCTTCCCAGAGTCAGGGTCGCTCTAACCAGAGGAGACACCACTCCCAGACTCCAACTCACCTTTGAATCCCAGCAGCACCTCCTGCAGCACGGCACTTTGCAGAGAGAAATCACTGAGTCTCTTCTCCAGCTCCGCAAACGACGGCTCTGGCTTCCAAAACGTCCCATTCTCCCTGCTGGGGAAAGAAGGGGTGAGAAATAGGCCTGAGCCCCAGACCCTGAGCCCAGCAACCCCCAAACTTCACAAAACCTGGATCTGAGCTTTGTAGCCTGAGATAGTCAATGTCAGGGTGAGTCACCTCAGCCCTGTGTTCCCCAGAGAGACGGGAAGTGGGGAGACACTAGAGCAAGGAAGAGAGACATTGTTCAGGGGCTTTCTCAGGGATGCTCCGGTTCTGTGGGGGGCAGAGCCACCCCCTACGCTGGGTTACTGCAGGAACAAGGGGCACCAGCACGGGGATTATGTGGAAAGGGAGGAGACACAGACCAAAGAGTGGGCAGGTCCTACATGCTGACAGTGGCCACAGACAGAGCCCAGGGCTCCAGCAGGGAATGAACGTGGGCCCTTTAATGCCAAAACCCCCGAACCCTTCAGCTGAAGCAGTAACCCTGGGGCGTCCAGCTCCTTTGGCAGAGAGGGCCACACTGCACCGTCCGTTACGGCCAGTGGCCAGGGCATCGGGTTAGGACTCTGTGCCCTGCTCCATTCACAGCAGAACACCCACTGCTCTCCATGGGACACCCACGTACAAAGAACAAGGGGGGAATCTGCCCTTCGTATGGGAAATAAATTTTAGTTCTTAGTATTTTGCCAAGTCTTTGCCTGTCACACTCAGTGTCACTCAGGAGGAAAACAGCCCCTTCCCGGACACCCTGTAGGGCCCCTGCTGGTTCTTCCCTGTGTTTCCCTGCCTTTCCCACCCTCCTTTCTCCATTTCTCTCTCGCTTCCTTGTCCTTGTGTCTCTCCTCTGTTCTTCCCTCCCTACAGCAACCCCCTATTCCCACCCCACAAAGGCTTCACTCCCGCCCTCTCCCCGTTCCACCTGCTCGAGTGATCAGCCAGGGAACACTCCTGCCATTTCAGTTGACACCTCAATGACATTAACAGGGGACAGGAGAGTTCACGCTCTCAGAGCTACGGCTTCAGGCTGCTGGCAGCCCCAGCAAGGCAACACTGTCTCTGTTTACACTGGAGAGGTACTGAGGGCCGGCAACTCACTTTAACAAATGTGAAAGCTGAGATTCTGCGCCCTCTGAGTACGTGACGTGGCCACGTCAGTCCAGGAGTCAGGCCTGGTCTGTCCCATCGGCCCTGGGTCTAGCAGCCCTGCTGTGACCTCATGAGCGACCAGACAGTAACCGTCTCATCTCCTACCCGAGTCAGCCACTAGGGGAGACAGAATCACATGCTCCCAGGGCAGGGGGCAGCTTCCTACTCAGTGCAGTTATCAAACCTAGCGGCCCATGAGGGGGGAGCGAAATGGAGCCCAGGACTTACCTGCCCCCAGTGCTCCCAGCACCCTACAAAGGAGAGAAAGAGGAGGCCGTCAGGGGGAGTGTCCCTGGGTGGGGAGGCCTCCTGCTCTGCAGGGGTCACCATTGAGGCCTCGGGCAGTAGAGGAATTTCAGGTTTACATTCCCAGAGCTGCTGCCCCCCTACCAGACCCAGCAATCCCTGCGGGCAGGTCCCACTGCGGAAATCATCTCCCCGGGCACTTTACAGGCAGAAGATATTTCTCTGCATTGAGAATCAAATTCCCCCCAGGGCTGAGACACCCAGAAGGCCCCTGGCCCCACTAAACCCATTAACCTGCAGTGACAGGGGCCTTAGGCCTGGCTCAGGACCTCAGCATGGTGAGGGAGGGGATTTCACCCTCCAAGTGCAAATGCAGAGAGACATTTCCAGGAGAGAAGGTCTTGGGGCTGCAGCATCCAGGACTCCCAGGGCCCATCCCTGGCACCGCTGCCAGACTCACTCTGCCCCTCCCTCTGCCTCACTTTCCCCATTTGTCCCATAGGGATAATGCCCCGACCGCACTCTGTAAAGTGCTTTGGGGTCTAGGGCTCAGAAGCGCCTAGAGAAACGCTGCGTATGATCATTGCAACGACAGCCTGACCTGCAGGGGTTGGCTCAGCGGCTGCTGCCCCTTCTCTCCTCCCCTCTCGCTGAGCAGGGAAATCTCCCAGGACAGGCTGCAGACGCCCTCATCCCTTCGCTGGACAATGGCTCCCTCCAGCTCCTCCAGCCGGGCCAGCAGCCGCTGCTCCTGCTCCTCCAGAAACCCTCGCAGCTCCTGCCACTCCCAGACGATCTTCTGCCTCTCGGCTGCCGTCTGTTTCTGCAACAGGGAGAGGGCGGCTCAGTAACAGGGGAACATAGAACATAAGAACGGCCAGACTGGGTCAGACCAAAGGCCCATCTAGCCCGGTATCCTGTCTTCTGACAGTGGCCAATGCCAGGTGCCCCAGAGGGAATGAACAGAACAGAGAATCATCAAGTGATCCATCCCCTGTCGCCCATTCCCAGCTTCTGGCAAACAGAGGCTAGGGACACCATCCCACTCATCCTGGCTAATAGCCCCTAAGGGACCTGTCCTCCATGCACTTCTCTAGTTCTTTTTAGAACCCTATTAGTGTCTTGGTTTTCACAGCATCCCCTGGCAAGGGGTTCCACAGGTTGACTGTCTGTAGTGTGAAGAAATACTTCCTTTTGTTTGTTTTAAATCTGCTGCCTATTCATTTCACTGGATGACCCCTAGTTCTTGTGTTATGAGGAGGAAATAACACTTCCTTATTTACTTTCGCCACACAAGTCATGATTTTATAGACCTCTACCATATCCCCCCTTAGTCGTCTCTTCTCCAAGGTGAACAGTCTCAGGCTTCGTCTACACTGGCACTTCTCTCCTGCCAACAAAGAGCAGCTACACTGCGTCCCAGCAGAATGGCTATAGCAGCACAGTCGTGTGGATAAAAGCTGCGGAGTGTAG
The DNA here is from genome assembly GCF_020497125.1 of Mauremys mutica. Lineage (NCBI taxonomy): Eukaryota > Metazoa > Chordata > Testudines > Geoemydidae > Mauremys > Mauremys mutica. The sequence goes on from NW_025423256.1 coordinate 3,934,159, forward strand.
CCTAGCTTCAGTCTTATTAATCTCGCCTCATACGGAAGCTGTTCCATATCCTTCATCATTTTTGCTGACCTTCTCTGAACCTTTTCCAATTCCAATATATCTTTTTTGAGATGGGGCGACCAGATCTGCACACAGTATTCAAGATGTGGACATACCATGGATTTATATAGAGGCAATAGGATATTTTCTGTTTTATTGTCTATCCCTTTCCTAATGATTCCCAATATTCTGTTTGCTTTTTTGACTGCTGCTGCAGATTGAATGGATGTTTCCAGAGAACTATCCACAGTGACTCCAAAATCTCTTTCTTGAGCGGTAACAGCTAATTTAGACCTCATCATTTTATGTGCTTTTGATGGTATCTTTTCCAATGTGCACTATTTTGCATTTATCAACATTGAAATTCATCTGCTCCGTAACAGGGGAAAATCATAAATGCACCTGGGGGCGGGTGGCAGAGTTATTTACCAGAACACAAGATCTCTGGTGGTGGGGGATGGGAAGTTCATTTATCCCGGGAAGGGAGGAGGGATCAGGACCGGGGTGAGCTGTACATCACCTACAGGAGGGACACTTCTCCCCAAAACCTCATCAACGTGCACTGAGCCAAATCCTCCACCTCTGCAGCCCACATTTCATCTCCTTCCTCCCCATCCGCCCCAGGAGCTAGAAAGGATCCCTGGTCACTGTGACATCCAGACAGCCCGTGGGCAGGGGCTCCGGGCTAACACAGACTGACCCTCTCCTGCCCAGCAGCCTCCTGCATCCTAAGGGCATCATGTTACCCCCGTGTCTGACCCTGCAGGCTCCCTGGGCTCCAGCGGGGATGGGTCCCTGGCTGAGGCTGGCAGGGTGGGCCCTGCACTCACCAGGTCATTCTCATGCCAGGCAAACCTAAGTGGCGGGGGGCTCTGGGCACCTACCAGCAGCTCCTCGCTCTGCCGCTCCTCCTCGGCTTTGGCTGCTTCTCTCTCTTTTCCCAGAGGGGCCAGATGCTTTTGTGGGGCCTCCTGGAAGAAGCAGGGGAGGGAGGGTTAGAAACTGCTGCAAATCGCCCAGCTGCCAGATTTCAGGGCCCGTCCTGCCCTGCAGACGCCTGTGCAGGGTCCCTGGGACTCAGACTGAGAGGAGATGGTGAAACAGGGAGCAGCTTTTCCAGAGGAAACGCAGGGCCCCAGGCTGCAGTGCCAGGGGTGCAGCCCAACCCCCAGCTCCCCAGGGCCTCACCCACATCCCAAGCAGCCAACTTCAGACAGTCCCCCACTTTCCCCAGCGCCAGCCCCCAAAGCTCCCGCAGGGCCAGATCTGAACATGGAGCCCCCAAACATCCCCCAGCCCTGACCCCCCAGCACACCCCAAACTCCCAGCTCCCAGCAGCCCCAATCCCCAGCCGCTCCCCCCAGCCCGGACCCCCCAGTGCACCCCAAACTCCCAGCTCCCCCACAGCCCCATCACCAGCGGCTCCCTCCGGGCCCTGTCCCCCCCAGTGCACCCCAAACTCCCAGCTCCCCCACAGCCCCATCCCCAGCCAGGCTCTGACACCCCAGCTCCCCCCCCCCCGGGCCCAGCCTGGGCTCCGAGCTCTGCAGCCGAGCCGCGCTCCGGCCCCTACTGCAGCTCCCGGCCCAGCCTCTCCCGGGCTCCGTCGCCCCAGCCCCGCTCCGGCCGTGCGGAGCTCGGGGACCCCCCCGGGCAGGGGGCGAACCAGGCAGCCGGGCCCGGCCCCCCGGCAGGAGCGTGTCCGCCCCACGCGTGTCCCCGGCCCCACCGCGCTGCCCCGCGGGCTGCAGGGCTGGAGCAGCCCCCGCGCTGCGCTCCCGGCCCCGGCCATGGCCCCGCTGCCGCACAAAGGGGCGGGGGCCGGGGGGGGGGCAGGAAGGGGCGGCTCCTCCCCGGGCCTGGCCCTGACCCCGGGCCCCACGCAGGGGGGTGGGACACGCGGGGACCCGCCTCAGACCGGAGGGGGCAGGAGGGGGCCGGGGCTCCCCAGGGGAAAAGCGGGGGCGGGGCTGGTGCTGCTGAACCATCAGACTCAGGAGCCCCCGGCGGAGAATGCAGCGAGCACGTGTCAGGTCAGCGCTGGAGATGGGACCCAGCACGTGTCAATCACCTGCCTCTAAAGCGTCTAAATCCCCTGGGCACAGCTCGCCAGGGCACAGCTTGGGAGCTGCACTGGGAATCCATCCTGCAGGAAATCCCTTCCCCCCGTCTGCTAGCTTGTGTTTTGTTACAGCCCTGGAGATAATCCCGCTGCCTGCACGTGTTCCACAGAGAACAGAGAAGCAAATTCTCTCCCTGTTCCCCCTTCCACAGCCATTAAAGGACGGAATAAACCCCCAGCAGCGCCCTGCCTCACGGAGTCCCCCCCTGTAAGGAGAGAGATGTGCAGTGACTAGGGCTCCAGCTCAGCGTCACCAGGTTTATATAACTTTTGGTGATGCCCAGAACTGGTCCAAGTCTTGTCCGTCCTTCCTTGCCCCTGCCCCCAAAGCTGTGGGAGGGAGTTTGGGTACATGAGGTGCAGGCTCTGGGCTGGGCAGGGGGTTGGGGTGCAGGGCAGGCAGGGGGTGGAACCTGGGAGGGAGTTTGGATGTGGGCTCTGGGCTGGGGCAGGGAGTTGGGGGGCAGGGGCGCAGTGGTGGGCTCTAGCAGGGAGTTTGGGTGTAGGCGGGGTGTGGGATCTGGGCTGTGGCAGAGGGTTAGGGTGTGGCACCTATCTTGGGCAGCTCCCGAAAGTGACCCACACCCCCATCTGGCAGCAACTTCTACATGGAGGAGGCCCGGGGGGCCTGGGTCTCCTGGCACCACTGCCCGCTGGCACCACCCCTGCAGCTCCCATTGCCGCAGTTCCAATGGCAGAGTTGGCACTTGGGGTGGGGGCAGCGTGCGAGAGACACACCCAGTGATGAGCTGCCAAATTTTTAACAACGGGTTCCCTCCTCCCTCCAAAATTTTAACAACGGGTTCCCTCCTTCCCCCCCCCCTCCGGGGGGGAGGTCGTGCCCCATCCAACCCCTCATGTTCCTTGACACACACACTCCGAGACCACTGACCCATCCCCCCCCTTCACTGGCCCCTGACTCCCCCCTGGCTGCCCCACCCAACCCCTCCTCTCATTCTCAATGGCCCCCCAGAACCCCTACCCCATACAACTACCCCTTCTCTCTGTCCCTGAGTGCCCCCACCACCTCATCCAACCCTGCTCTTTCCTGACTGCTCCCCCGGACCCTTGCCCCCATTCAATCCCCCTGTTCCCTGCCCTCTGACCCCCCCACCCCCAAACTCCCCCTCTCTGCCCCCTTACCGCGCTGCCTGGACGTGGCTGGGCCGGGACAGGAGTCGTGCGGCCGGAGCCGGAGAATGCGGCGGGAGCCCAGCGGCCGGAGCCAGGTGGCTGGCCGGGTGGAGCCAGGGAGGGCTGCGGCCAGAGCTGGAGCCGGGCAGCCGGGGCCGCCGCCACGCCCAGACCCGCGCTGCCGGAGCCCGGCCCCCTGGCAAAACAGCAGGGGCGGCTGGAGCCACGGGGCCAGGCCGGGCTGGAGGTGGGGGGCCGTGTCCCAGAGCCGAGCATCCCGGTAGGTGGGGGCACGGCAGGGCCGGGGGGGAGTGCGGCCGGAGCCGGGCGGCCGGGCAGCGTTAGGGCGGGGGCTCGGGGACGCGGGGCCGTGCCGCAGCCGGTGAGGGTCGGGCGGGGACCCGGGGATGGGGGGGGGGCCGGACAGGGCCGGGAACGCGGGGCCGGGAACGCGGGGGGGGACGCGGCCAGGGAGGGGCGGGCGGGGACCCGGGGACGGGGGGGGCCGGGTGGCCGGGCAGGGTCCCGGCCGGGAATGCGGGGGGGGGACGCGGCCAGAGAGGGTCGGGCGGGGACCCGGGGACGGGGGGCCGGGCAGGGCCGCGGGGGGCGGGATGCGGCCAGGGAGGGTCGGGCGGGGACCCGGGGACGGGGGGGGGGGCCGGGGGCCAGGCAGGGTCCCGGCCGGGAACGCGGGGGTGGGACGCGGCCAGGGAGGGTCGGGCGGGGACCCGGGGCCGGGGGGGGGCGGGCCGGGCCGCGAACGCCGGGGCGGGGCGCGGCCAGGGAGGGTCGGGCGGGGACCCGGGGACGGGGGGGGGGCCCGGGGGGCTGGCCCGGGCCGCGGCCGGGACTGCGGGGGGGACGCGGCCAGGGAGGCCGGTGAGGGTCGGGCGGGGACCCGGGGCTGGGGGGGGGGGGGGGCGGGCAGGGTCGCCGCCCGGGAACGCAGGGCCGGGAACGCGGGGGGGGGCACGCGGCCAGGGAGGGTCGGGCGGGGACCCGTGGACGGTAGGTGGGGGCACAGCAGGGCCGGGGGGGGGTGCAGCCGGAGCCGGGCGGCCGGGGAGGGGTTCGGGGGGAGTCGGGGACGCGGGGCCGGGCAGGGTCGCGGCCGGGGAGGCGGGGACGGGCCGCGGCCAGGGACCGGCCGGGGCACACGCCCCTCTAGTTTCCTACCTTAGGGTCGTCTTCCTGGGCCGGGGAAGCCTGCTTGCTTCTCAGCCCTCCCAGGCTTCCTGCGCGAACAGCTGATTTGCGGGAAGCCATGGGGGAGGAGCAGCAAGGAGGAGCTTCATGGCAGGAGGTGGAGGTAGAATTTGCAACGGTTCGCGCCAACCGTTTGCTAAAATTAGACGCCGGACAGAGAACTTTAGCATACGGTTCTCTGTCCGGCGTCTAATTTTAGCAAACGGTTCACGCGAACCGTTGCGAACCGTCTGCAGCTCACCCCTGGACACACCCCACGGGGGCCGCAGGGATGTGCCTAATGCTTCTGGGAGTGGTGCGCCGTGTGGAGCAAGGGTGGGCAGGAATCCACTTTAGTCCCGCTGTACTGCCGGTAGTAGTGGCAGGAGCCCCCGGGCCCTTTCAAATCACCCAGGGACAGCTGCTCAGGCTTTCTGACTTTCTGATGGGGAAGCAAGGGGAAGGCACATGTGCCCCTCATGAGCAGTTCTGAGGAGTCTTTTTGGGGCTCCTGAAGTAGGCAGCAGAGAGGTGCAGCCCACCACCAAGTCTGTTTCACTGGAGGGGAGAGGGGGCTGCAGGGTGATCTCCCACCTCTTGCATCCGACGAAGTGGGTATTCACCCACAAAAGCTCATGCTGCAAAACGTCAGTTAGTCTATAAGGTGCCACAGAATTCTTTGCTGCTCCCACCTCTGTGCATCCAGCAGCCTGTGCTCCCCCCTGCCATGCTGGAGCCTCCACACTTATTTATTGACAAATAAAATTTGCAGAATTTTAAAATATTGTGCACAGAATTTTTTTGGTGCAGAATCTCCTCAGGAGTGAGACTGACTCAGGGAACCTCCTTGGATTGTCACTGCTTGGTGAACCACTCAGCCACCACACCAATGCACAGAGAGTGCCAAGCCCCACTGCTATGTGGGGCTGGGGGCTGGGGTCGGGTCATACACATTCAGACTGTGCGCTCCCCCCGCTACAAACCGCTGCTGATTTCCCAGTTAGGACATTAGCTGTTACCGATAAGGTTTGTCTGTGTTTTTTTTTTTTTTTTATCTCATTGTTAGGTCTAAGAAGTATGAACTGTTCAATAGGTTCAATTAGTTGGTTAATAAGATGTTTATGAGGTAAATCACTGGCTTTAAAATAAGATCCAATCTGGAGCATATGAACTATTGACCCCTGGACTCCATCTCTGAGAGGGGACTTGTTTACCATCAGGGGACAGGCTCAAACCAGTCCAAACCGGTTTTTCCCGCCAAAACCAGCCCTCAGCGTTCCATCTCCTCAGCACTTTTCCCGCCACAGAAGTGATATAAGGACGTGCTCAGCGCCTGCGCGGGGCCGTCCCCCCCAGCGACGGCCCCTCCACGGTCGGGTCTTCCCAGCGCTCCCGAGCCGGAGAGTGACGAACCCCCTCGGTCCCGCCGTGAGACTGAGGAACAGGAGGCCTGTCACCCCCATTCCTGCCGTCCTGCATCCCTGGTGTCCAGCCTCCCACGGAGCCCCCCGGGGAGTGAGAGACCCGGCGGGGGGGGGGCACTGGGGCTGGGCAGGAAAGTGACTCGGCCCGGGGTAACCTGGGAGACGCCTCTGAGCGGCCTCAGCCCCCGTGGGATTTGGGGGGCCGTGACTGGGGCCGGGCGGGGGGGATCCCCGGTGGTGTAGGGGGAGATGGGGGGAGTCAGGCAGGGAGGGGAGAAGCTGGAGTTGTAGGGAGGGGAAGGTCGGTGGGACGCGGGGGGGGGGTTGAACTGTCTCTGGGCAGCCAGGAAATTCCCGGGGGGGGGGCGAAGGGGGGAGGGGAGTTAATTGGATCCTGTCCCAGTTTGTGCCACTTGCCTCTCGCCCCGATACAAATTCTCTCTAGTTCTGCCCCTGTTCTCTCTCAGTATCTCACATGGGGCTATAAAATCTGGGGCAATTTCCCCCCTTTCCCCTCCAATGATCAGCTCTCCCGTCTCCCCCGATTTCCCCCGTTCTCCCCATGAGTCTCAAACGTCAGTTTAAAATCTTCTCTAGTGAGGGGCATTTTCCCACCCGTTTTATCTGCAGCGATTTGTCCTTGTTTAGGTGGGAAATTGTTGCCCTGAGTCATTCCCCAGCACATGGCTGCCCCTGGAGTGGGGATGGGATGGCTCAGTGGTTGGAGCACTGGCCTGCTAAACCCAGAGCTGGCAGCTGACTCCTTGCGGGGGCCATTTGGGGATTTAGTTGGGGATTGGTCCTGCTTTGAGCAGGGGGTTGGGCTAGACACCTCCTGAGGTCCCTTCCAGCCCTGATCTTCTATGAGATGCCTGTTCTCTGCCAGGGCAGGGAAGGGAGGCGCACGTGTCCCCCATGGGGACTGCCCAGACCCCGTTTCCCAAGCCCAGTTGTTGCCCCCTAACTACCAACACAGTTACCCCCAACCATCAGTTGCCAGTCACCCGCCCATCCCCCTCTGCTGCCCCCTTCCTTTATCCAGGGACCTTTCAGCTCCCCCTCCCTTGCCCTTTTAATCAGCTCCTCAAAGGGCTCCCTGCTGCCCATGGCAATGGTGGGGGTGGGGGGAACCATTACTTTGTGTTTATGTATTGGACAGTCGTATAAAATCCAGTCCAACAGTCCCCCTTTTCCACTAGTTCGTTAACAGCAATATAAAATCCCCTCAGATCTTGGTGTTTTTCTCTCATGTTATCAAATACGCAGTTTGTGACACATTTGCTTTGCAAATCTCAAAGATTCATATAAAATACCCTAAACATTTGCCCCACTGCTCTCTAGTTGTCTATTTCTAATTGAATATGCCCTGAGATTTCCCCCTCTCTCTCTCTCATTATAAAATACCAAGAAAATCTCAGATTTACACCTTTTCTCAGATTCTTGAACCTGGATATAAAATGTTTGCAAATGTTGCCCATTTCCTCTTTATTCGTTTATCAAATATTGATGTGAAACACTCAGATTTTACCTCCTATCAACAACTGATATAAAATCCCTCTGATTTTCCACTTTCCTCTCTATAATTTGCAAAATGGATCCAAAATCTCTCAGATTGGGAACTCTTTCATATCTGAACGTTGCTCTCAAAGCTCAGGTTTTGCCTCTTTCTATGTCATTATCAAATGTCAGTTAAAAATCCTCTCGGCTTTGGGGCTGTTCCCCGTGTTTCTAAATCCCAGCAACTTCTTCCTTCGAGGGAACCTGTTGCCCTGAGTTCTTCTCCATCCTGGAGGTCGCAGGGGGTTAAATTGCCCAGAGATCATCTTTCCCGACTCCTTTGTGAATCATTTGGTCCCTCCTTTACCTCTATTAAAATGTTTGCTGAAGAAAGAGACCAGCCACATCTTTAATACCCATCAAAGCCAGAGGCCTCCCGCTGTTTGGGGGTCAGTGATTCCCAGCTGGTAACGGGTGAGTTGCTGGACCCTTTTCTTTTCTCCAGCTGGCACAGGATGAGGAGGTCACTCTGAGTCCAGAAGTATCCCAAACCCCATGGCAAATGGCCTCTGTGGTGGGTTGCTTCCCGCAGTGCTAAGATGCAGCCACCTCTGGGGTGGATCCATGGTGGCCATTACTTGCTAGTGACAGAGCATGGACATTTCTTATCTATTTTGTCCCTCCAGGCCTTCCATTCTCCAGTTCAAGAGACATCCCCCAGGGCTCCCTCTGCCTGTGTGACTGGCCAGCAGGGGGCGGTGGTCACTTTCTATCCACTTCTCAGGCACTGTGAGGTAACAATGTTGCGGGGTGGGGGTTGCTTCCCGCAGTGCTAAGATGCAGCCACCTCTGGGGTGGATCCATGGTGGCCATTACTTGCTAGTGACAGAGCATGGACATTTCTTATCTATTTTGTCCCTCCAGGCCTTCCATTCTCCAGTTCAAGAGACATCCCCCAGGGCTCCCTCTGCCTGTGTGACTGGCCAGCAGGGGGCGGTGGTCACTTTCTATCCACTTCTCGGCACTGTGAGGTAACAATGTTGCGGGGTGGGGGTGGGGCTGTGGGGGGAGATAGCAGCTGAAGGGGGATTGTGGTGGGGGAGGCCTCTGGGTGGCTGGGCAGGGGGTACCCTAGTGATGTTGGTGGGTTCTGGAGGGTTCTGGAGATTTGGGGTTTCAGGGGGTGGTTGTGATGTGCCCAGCCCTGAGGCTGTGGGTCCTGGAGGTGGGTATCGCTGGGGGCCTGGTGGCTGCAGAACAGCCGGGGTGGGCATCTCTTGGGGAGGCGGGACAGGGGGTTAGAGGGAGCCTGGTGCTGTGCCAGGGGCTCTGTCTGGGCTTCCCCCGCAGACTCCTGGGGTCGCTGCCCTGCCCAGTGCACAGAGTGTGTGTGGGAGAATCCCCGGTGCTAGGCCAGGGGGTGCCCCTGTAAAGCACCAGGGGATCCTGCAGGGGGGAGGAGGGGGTGCCAGGCAAAGGGCAGGGCAGATCCTGCTGGAGGGCGGGGGGGATCCTAGGCAGGCAGTGAGGGACTGAGTTCCCAGTGGGGGTCCCTTTTGGGGGGTCTCTGGCTGTTGGGGTCTCTTGGTGGGGGGAACCCTTTGGGATTCCCAACCTGGCAGTCATGGTCTGGTGGGGGTTCTCTGGCCGGTGGGGCTCTGAGGGGTAGCTGAGATCCCTGGCCAGGGACTGTGGGGGCTGGGTCCCAGGGAGTATCTGGGGGGCGAGGGGGCTGGGGCTCTGGGAGCTGCTCCTGACCTCGCTTCTTCTCCCTGATTAGCTTATGCCAGAATCCTGGCTCCAAGCACTGCCCGACATTCCCCGGCCAGGCCCAGTCACTGTGATAACTTTCTAGCCACTTATCAGACACTGTGAGATGAAATCACAGATTTTTGCTCTTCTCCCCTCTTGAAAACTGCAGGAACTTCCAGTTCCATTGTCCTAGATTGTCCAGTCCATTGTCCAGTCCTTGTCCTGGATCTGGGGGTGAGGGAGGTGGGAAGGGGGTCAGCACTGCCACACAATGGTCCCTTCCCCAGCGTTCTGGACTCATTCTTTCTGAACTCTGTTTTCATTGACCATTGTTAATCCAGAGTCACTGTATGGAAAGACAAGGAGTGACTCCGGATGGACAGTGGGGCAAATGAGATCAGCAATTCTCCCTGTGAGGAGGGGCTCTCATTAGCTGCTCTCCCCAGAGAAACTAAAAGAGGGAAGCTTCTCAAACGCTCTGACCCTCTCTGCTCAGGATACTGGGGTTCAGCTTCCTGGGTCAGAGGCTGCAGCCACCATTGTGATCTGGGAGACCAGGCTTGGCAGCTGCTGCTCCCCCAGTGGAGTTCTGTGCTGGGAAGTGACCTGAATTAAAGTTGCTTCTCTGCCCGGCCCAGGGGATGACTTTCTCCAGCTGGTCCTAGCCCCCTAGGGCAGCCCTGGGCCCTGTTAATACTAAATTCTGAGCCAGAGTCTCCAGGTAACTGACAGACCTCAGGGAAAGTCCTGGGGTCTGGCAAGAAAGTGACTCTGCACAAACAGCCCCTCCTCATTTCTCCTCCCAGTAGCAATTGCCAGGAGAAAATCCAGCCATGGGAGAGCACAGCCCCCAGGAATGGGACTGTCCCAGCCAGAGGGGCAGGGAGAGAGGACAGGGGAAGGAGAGACTGAAAGGGGCAGTGGTAGAAATGAGGGGGGAGAGATTTCTAGCTCTCTAGTCCACCCAGACACATGTATTGCTGCATCCCTAGGCAGAACCACTTTCCAGTGAACAAAACAAGGATTAGACAGACGAAAAGCCAGTTCCTGACTCCATATTCCCTCTGCTCGGGTGTGGCTGCCATGGGGTCAGTGTCCGAGGGAATCCCCCACGGTGACTGCTTTGGTTTCTAGCCTTGTGTTCAGAGACTTTCTTACGGGGTGAGGGGAGGGAGAAGGGAGGTTAAAAATGTCTCTGTGGGCTTAGCCTGGCAGGAGGGGCCAGGACTACGTGGTAATAAACAGACTGAGCATTTCCCAGCATGGCAGAATCTAGGAAGTCTGTGTGCAGGGAAAGGGCCTGGGGGAATTCTGATGTGAAATTAACTAAAACTGGTTGTGAGATGCCCACAACTGCCCTTCTCCCCCAGACAGGCTGCAGAATGACGTCCATGTTTTGCTCCAGCTCATCCGAGCCTGACGTGGGACAGGGAAGAGAAATGGCTGCAGTAGAGCCAACTCAGGTAGGGATTATCGGGGGGTTGCTGGTGGGTTCCTGCTGGAGAAGAGGGAGAGCAAATACACTGGAGATGGGAGGGTTTGCACAGTCTGGTTTGGAGGTTGGAGCGGGGCAGGAAATGCACAGGGTGGAGAAAGGAGGAGGCCAGGGTGTGGCAAACCTGCTGGGAGTTATTTAATAAGTGGCCTAGATTCTAGGAACAGACCCAGGAAGTTCGGAGGTGGAAATGCCCTAATTTGTGAAGAAAGAAAATAGCCCACCTACATGGAGCTAGTCAAACTGACCAGACTCCCAGTGCTGGAGCCTGACCTCACTGACCAGCGGCTGCTGTGAGATATGAAGGGGACACCTATGAGTCAGGCTTATTGGAGCTGCCTCTCCCTTCATATCCCGCTCCTCACAATGAGGAGGGTGTTGGGCTTCCTACCAGGGAGCTCTCCCTTGACCCTGCTAGATGCTCCATCTCCTGTATCAGTCGGTGGCTTGTAGGTGTGTGATGGATCTGCTGGGAGAGACAAGGGGCTCTCACTTCATCCCCTCACCCTGGTATTTGCTGGATACGCTGAGCGGGGTGGGGGTGGGACTCTGTTGAGTGGGATCCACCCAGAGCTTCCATTTGATTCGCTCCTCTCTGCCACAAATAGTGGGGCTGTGAGTGGGGATAGAGCTCCTGAGTGTTGGACTCTTGGTCTTTCAGAGGCCGGTGACCTTCGAGGAGGTGGCTGTGCATTTCACCAGGGAAGAGTGGGCTCTGCTGGACCCCGCTCAGAGAGCCCTCTACTGGGATGTCATGCAGGAGAACTATGAGACGGTGACCTCGCTGGGTAAGGGTTCCTGTCCCCTCGGTTCTTGGAAGGGGAAATGAAGAATTAAGGTTCACGCTAGCCCCACAATGCCACCTCTATTCTGTCCTGTTTCAGCATCACCCCAATATGCCAGTGACACACACACACTACCAGAGACCCTCCCCTGCTGCAGAACACTTTGGGAACAGAGCACAGGAGCCGTATTGCACAGTGTCAAATAGCTCCTTTTTGCTCAAGTGAAACTGGGGGTTAGGTCTGGCATAACTGTTCCATACCCCTAATCATTTTTGTTGCCCTTTTCTGAACCTTTTCCAATTCCAATATATCTTTGTTTGAGATGGGGAACAATATCTGCATGCAGTATTCAAATTGTGGGTGTATCATGGATTCATTTGCTGTTTTTACAAATATGATATATGATATATTCTGTTGTATCTATCCCTTTCTTAATTATTTCCAACATTGTTCGCTTTTTTTCACTCCTGCTGCACGTTGAGTGGATGTTTTCAGAGAACTATCCACAGTGTCTCCAAGATCCATCTCTTGAGTGGAAACAGCTAATGTAGACCCCATCATTCTGTATGTATAGTTGGGATTATGTTTTCCAATGGGCTGCACTATGTGCTATCCTGACATCTAGTACTGCTGAGATCCTGCATTCAGTGATATCCCTGCCCTTCCTGTTCCTTTTCTCCACTGAACCCCCCAGCCCATGCTTCCTGTTTCCAGCTTCCCTAGGACTCTCTCACTGTCTCTGAATCTCTCTGTGAGCAAGAAGCAGTGCCAGGGACACTTGCCCTCTGTCTGGAGTCTTCGATGTCTGGGACATGGATTTACTTTCTCTGTGTTGTAAGAGGCTCTGTCATAATGAGGGTCTGTGACATTACCAGAGTACAATCTGGACTGTTAAATAACTGTGTCCCCTCAGTTCTCCAACCTGGCGTGCCTTTTCCATTGTTTTACTGCGAGAACAGCCCCTCTTGGCCAATTAACATACAGTCTCCAGCATGTAACTCACTCCCAGCTACACAGTATTGAGTGCTGCTAGACAGCCACTCGTGAATTACACCTCAGGAGAAAACCAGCAAATTCTCAAGTGCCCACCTTTGCCCCAGAAATGTGCGTCTTGCACTGTCCAGCACGTTAGTGAACAACGCAAGCCCATATGAAGTCTGTCATTTCATCAGTGGAAAATGAGATGCACCAGCTAGTTATCCCAAATGGAGTTTCCAACACACTTTAATCCAAACACACTGGTTAGATAAACAATAAACCAAGATTGTTAACTACCAAAAACTAAAACTAGGCCCAGCAGATGAAAGGGGCACTCCCAGGAGAGTGTATAAAGGCCGGAACATCAAACAACTTTGTAAACCTGAGAGAGCTGCCTTGGGGACAATGACAGGGAGAATCCCCCAAAGTGACTCCTTGGATTCTGCTCATCTCTGGCCTCTGATTGTTCCTTCCAAAGTGGAGTACTTTGCACTTGTCCCTACTGAATTTCATCCTCTTTCCTTCAGTTCATTTCTCCAGTTTGTCCAGATCATTTTGAATTTTAATCCAATCCTCCAAAGCACTTACAACCCCTCCCACCTTGGTATTGTCCGCAAACTTGATAAGCGTAACAGAGAGACTCTGCGGCTGGGAGGGTTTCACCATGTCTCAGAGGGTCACAGCCTGGTGGGAGGGGGCTAGGCCTGTACTGGGATAAGGTCACTCTGTGCTTCACAGTGTGGCAGAACCTAGAATGTCCATTAGCAGGGGAAAACCTGGGGGGAATCGGCTTGTGGAATGGACAAAAGCCCCGTCTGAATTCTCACACCTTGCCCTTTTCACCCCAGCAGGCTACAGAATAACGTCCATGTTTTGCTCCAGATCATCCCGTCCTCACAGGGGGAAGGAAATGGCTGCAGTGGAGCTGACTCAGGTAAGGGATTACCAGGGAGCTGGTGATGGGTTCTGCTTGGAGGGAGAGGAGCAGTAAATGCATAAGAGGGTAGGAATTGCTAGAGGTGGTGGGAGGCAGGAAATATCTCGGGTGGAGAAAGGGAGGGGACAGGATGTGACAAACCTGCAGACACTAGTGTAGTTTAGGGTGTGATGGGTTGTCACCCTGGGGTGCAGTCTGAGGGGCTTCTGGGAACCGCTGCACCCTCTAACCGTCAAGCTGGGCTGACCCTTCTCACACTGATTTGCTGGAGATTCATCCAGCCTCTCCAGGCCCTGTTATCACCCAACACGACAGCAGGTGGTGCCATACACCCAACTAAGCTACCTGAGTGCTTTACCTAAGCCACTCAAGGACAGATAGACGACAACAGCCAATTTCTCAGCTCCCCAACCTTGCACACTTGCTGTAGTATAAATTCAGAATTATCCCATCTTATAGTGCACAGAGATCTCTGTAATGTCAGCTCATTAATATAGTTCGCCTTCCCCTCGATATGGGAAAGATGTGCACAGCAAGTTTGTGCTAACCAAGCTGAGATTCTCCCCAGACACTTCACTCAAAATACACTGGTTAAGATAAAGCATAAAACAAGTTTATTAGCTGCAGAAAGACAGATTAAGTGATCATAAGTGATAACAAACAGATCAAAGCAGATTATTTAGCAAATACCGAAACTCAAACTAAGCCTAACATATTAGATGGATAGAATTTGAATTAGCAGTTTCTAACCCTGTCTGATGATACAAGCAGTCCACCAAGTTTCCATACACAAGCTAGAAAACGCTTTACCCTGGGACCAGCACTCTCCCCACTTCAGTTTTTGTTTCTTAGCTGTTTCCAGGAGTTCTCTTGCGTGGGGAATGAGACCAAGAGATGACATCACACCCCACCTTATGTAGCTTTTCCATATGGCAGGAATCGTTTGTTCCAAACTCAGTTCCCAGTCCAGTTTGTGGAAAAATACAGATACTAAAATGGAGTTTAGTGTCATGTGGTCTGGTCACAGGCCCTGCTGCATCATAGTATCCATGACTAATAGGCTGGCTGAAACATTCAGAGGAAGGCTAAGCTCTTCCACGGTCCATTGTCTTTGTTGATGAGCCATCAGGACTGTCTGGCTTCTTCATTGTTCTACCTGAAAGGCTCGTTGTGGGTGTTACCCAGAGTAAGCACATTTGAAATACAGATACAGAGTCAATATCCATAACTTCAGATACGAACGTGATATGTGCACACAAATAGGATAATCATATTCAGCAAATCATAACTTTTCCAGTGACACCACACAAAATGCATCTTGTACATAATACATCATAATTATGTCCTAATCATATTATAACCATACCACTATGATGAATATGGGGGTGTAGTGTCAGATAGGGCCTAATTTCAAGGCACAGGAGTTGGGAATGGAACTTCCCCTCTTTGTGGAACAGGAAATAACCCTCCAGCCAGGGCTGGGACAACTTCCCAGACTCCCAGTGATGGAGCCTGAATCTACTGGCACTTCATTAGTTACCACCAACCCCAATCGTTGTGGCAACTGCAAACTTTATCAGTGATGATTTTATACTCTCTTCTAGCTCATGGATAAGAATGTTAAATAGCACAGGGCCAAGAACCAATCCTTGTGGGAACCTGCTAGAAAGAAATCCACTCGACCCTGGTTCCCCATTTACTATCACAGTTTTTAATCTATTTAATGTATGCTGGTTTATTTTGTATCATTCTCGGTTTTTTAGTAAAAATATTGTGCTGATCAAGTCATATCCCTTACAGAAGTTTAGGTAAATTACATCAATACTATTAGCTGCAACCAAACTTTTGATCTACTCCGGTAAGGATATCCCGTTAGTTTGATCGGCTCTATTTTCTCTAAACCTTTGTTAGTGGGCACTAATCATATTACCCTTCTTTGATTCTTTATTAATGAATGAAATCCAGTATTGGCTGCTCCATTCTCTTGATGAGTATAGATGTCAGACTTCAGGTCTTTTAGAAAGTCTTGGATACAAGTTATCCGGACCCGCTGATTTAAACATATCTGACTTTAATAGCTGCTGTTTAATGTCCTCATGACTTCTTGTTGGAATGGAAAGAGTGTCGTCGTCAACATCTTATGATACGAGTACATGATCTGTTTTTCTCCAAATCCAGGAGAGAAATATTTATTGAGGACTTTTACCTCTTCTGCATTATTTTTTATAATTCTGCCATTTCTATCTAGTAAAGTACCATTGTTAGGATTAAGTTTGCACTTAATATACTTTTAAAAACTTCCTTCTTATTGTCATTGATCGGTCATTGATTTCTGATAGCTTCCCTTGCCAGCTTTCTTCAATTCTGACCTTCTAACTTCTATTCTTTACTATTGACTTCCCCTTTCTTCCATATATTTTATTTGGAGAGTGTTGGGATTCCTACCAGGGAGACACCAGTAGGGTCCAGAGAAAGCCGCATCTCCTATATCAAGCTCTGGCTAGTAGGTATGTGATAAATGTGAAGATCCTGCCTCCGTCTGTCAGCTGAGAGACACAGAGGTTCTCTCTTTCTACCCTCTGATGCCTCCTGGCTGTTCTAGGCAAGGTGGGGTGGGACTCTGTTAACATGTGCCTCCCGGAGCTTCCATTTACCTGGTGCTGCTGTTCCGTGAATAGTGGGGTTGTGAGTGGGGCAGCAGGTACTGAGTGTTGGACTCTCGCTCTTTCAGGGGCCGGTGACCTTCGAGGAGGTGGCTGTGTATTTCACCAGGGAAGAGTGGGCTCTGCTGGACCCCACTCAGAGAGTCCTCTACAGGGATGTCATGCAGCAGAACTATGAGAATGTGACCTCGCTGGGTAAGGAGTCCTGTCCCCTCTGTTCTTGGAAGGGGAAATGAAGAATGAAGGTTCATGCCACCCCCACAATGCTACCTCTACTCTGTCTTGTTGCAGCATCCAGGGCCGGCTCCAGGCACCAGCCTACCAAGCACATGATTGGGGCGGCACATTGGGAGGGGGCGGTGATCGGGGGTTGTTTTTGGTTTGGCCAGGCGGCGCTGGGGGGTGGCGGGGACTTGGGCGGTGCGACGCGGCGCTGGGGGGGCGGGGACTTGGGCTGTGCGACGCTCAGGGAGGGGTCGGGCGGCGCTCACGGGGGCGGGGCGGATTTTTTTTTTTGCTTGGGGTGGCAAAACTGTTAGAGCCGGCCCTGGCAGCATCACCCCAATATGCCAGTGACACACACACTACCAGAGACCCTCCCCTGCTGCAGAACACTTTGGGAACAGAGCACAGGAGCCGTATCGCAGTGTCAAATAGCTCCTGTTTGCTCAAGTAAAACTGGGGGCTAGGTCCAGCATAACGAACAGAAGCTTCCTACACCCAGCCTTCTCTCAAACCCTGAGCCTTCTCTACCCAAACCAGAATGTGCTTGGGGTGTAACAAGCAGGCGACTGGAGTCAGAGCTGCCGGTCCAGGGTTACTTATCACACAGACACTCGGTGCGTCCTTGAATGCTGGTTGGGAGTATCCAGACAGGGGAGCTCCAGCAGCAGAACACTGAATCTCACCCAGGATTACAGATGACACAACTCCTCACTGCTCTGGATTGCACCCCAGCATGTGAAAATGGCCTAGGTTGGTAGTGACATTTCTTGAGACATGCAGAGTCTTGCTCCCATATCACTAGGTGTAATAACAATAACAGGAAAGGCTGAATATGGAAAACTGATTGTTCAGCTCGCTTTTGACCTGCATCATATTTTGCAATATATTCCAAATAAGGAAATTAACGTGCAACGTATGTGTCATTGTTTGGGGTTTTAAGCTTTAAAAGGCTTGTGTGATTTTTAGCTCAAGGGGACAGTATTCCAATAGCTGTCGCCCCCTGCGCACTTTTAACCAAGAAAAGAGCCTCAGGCTGAGCTGATTCAAAATCAATCGTGTGGTCATTTTCCACAACAGCTTCAAGAGGTCCCTGTGATGGAATGTAAATGTCTTCTTCACACCTTCCCCCTGCAGGAGAATGGCTCTTTGACCAGCTGTTTGCCTTGCTGTCTCTGAGGAACTGCTCTGTGGGTGTTCCCCAGAATTGTAACTTTTTCAGTAATATCATATAGTAAAATCTCATAACTTTACATACAGTGTTACTACATATTTTAACAGGAGGATAATATTCAGTAGATTATGCGTTTTCAAATGATACCTCACAAGCCATACTGCGTACAAAATTGATCATAATTTTCTAGAAGAGTGAACACAAGGGTATAGACAGACACAGTGTCTGTGTGTGTGTGTTCCCAGCAGATATGTGGGTATTTCAGTCCCTCATAAGCACAGTGTTCGGCATCTTCAAGGACCTGAGGAACTAGTCCTGGGAATTCACTGGTTTACCAAGTGTGACACTGTATGGAATTGTGAGACACTTTGATATTAATAATAAAATAATAATATAATCTGATAAAATTGCAATGAATTGTGCTAGATATGCCATGTAAGGTGTCAGGGAAATGTTATGATTTGCCAAGTATGATAATTTTGTTTCTATGTTTGTATCACCTTTGTATTGTGAGTTATGGATATGTAGGGTATATCTGTATTTCCAGACTTGTGCAGTGTTTCTGGGTGACACCCCCAGACATATTGACATCAACACTGCCTAGCCTGTTTGATGGCCCATTGAGGGTCATCAGCTGTACAATGAGCCCATTGAAAGGACCAAGGGAATACGCCTATTGAGTCAGCAAGACATGCTGGGGTATGCCTGTGTAATGAGAACTTCAAGGCTTTTCCATGCCACGTGCTGTGAATCTTGTGTTTGGGACACAGGAAGTACAGGCCACATGGCAAAAGAAATATAAAGGGCAGCTGCATCATCTCCATTTTGTCTTCAATCCCCCTTCCTACTTCTGGAGCAACTTCTCTACAAACTGAACCATGGAACAAAGGACTGAATGACCCATCCAAGCTGTGGATGCGTTCCAGACGGACTTTCAAGCCAGCAATTCACCAATACTGCTAAGAACCTGATATATCCATTTTGGAATGTATCTGACTGCTTTCCCATTTAACTTCTTTCTGTCTTTCTTTTCTTTAAATCTTTTGTTTAGACGCTAAAGGATTGTCTGGAAGGATGGAATTTTGGGTAATATCCAAACCTATACTGACCTGGTGATGTGGCTGACCCTTTGGGGTCAGAGGAACACTTTGTTTATGTGAGCAGAGTTTTTAAATAACCTCTCACTGTACTGGACCTAGTTGCTGATTGGGAGTCAGAGAACAGGGATGCAATAAAGGGGGCCGTGTGATTTCTTTTTTCAGCTTCTCGATAACCCGTGTGGGGGATCAGAAGCACAGTTTGTGACTGGTCGGTGAATTTAACTTCAGTGTTAACCTGCAGTTTTGGGAGCATCTGCTCTCCCTTTTTCAGCCTGCCCTAACTTTGGCATTTTCAGTGAGAACTGCCCCTGGCCCACCAGGTCACACTAAGCACTGAAGTTAAATTAATAGAATGTTTTTTTATGACCAAGTCTTATGAAATCAACTGAACTCCTTTGTTTTCTTTCATCTGAGCAGGGTTTCTAGTTTTCCAACTTGATGTGATCTCCCAGCTGGAACAAGGGGAAGAGCCATGGGTTCCAGACCTCCAGCGGTCAGAGGAAAGAGAGATCCTGAGATCTCCCTGCACAGGTGAGGAAACATTAAACCACCTCAGAATCTGTAAGTGCCTGAAGGAAACATCTGGGATGCCCTACAAAGCTCTTGGGGAGGTCTCTCAGTTCATTATTGTCCCTTACAGGGGTCATATCCTCAGGGTAAATATAGTTCATGGCTTCCTATAGATCTTAGCAGACACCAGGCAGTAGCTTCCTCCCTTCCCCCTGCGTATTTGGATGGGATGTGAAGGCTGAATTCATCCCACTCCTCTCTCCTATTTGGGGGAAGAGTTTGGAGGAGTTCAGCTCCTGATTTTTATTTGACCTGTCTTCAGCACTTGTTTTGGTTTGGTCTTCTCCTTTCCATCCCTGTATGAGGTTTCTGTCTCTATCACAGCAGGTGATGCAATGGCATGTGAGAAAGAGGAGCAGAATTCTCAGCCTGAAAATGTTGAGCCAGTGGGTAAAAACAGAGCATTATCTCAAAGATCGAAAAGGAATGTGTCCAGGAGTCCTGAGCAGGGAAACTCCTGGGAGATTCAGCACAGACCAAAAACAGATCAAGGAAACCAGCCAGGGAAGAAAGTGGATAAATTTATTTCCTGTTGGGGAACTCAGAAGGTCCTCATGGAAACCACAACACAGCAGGATATCCTCAGGCCAAAGAGAAAAAATACATGCAGGGAGTGTGGAAAAACCTTCTCTCACAGCTCAACCCTTTCTGTACATCAGAGAATCCACACAGGGGACAGGCCCTATGAATGCACTGAGTGTGGGAAAACCTTCAATCGCAGTTCGCACGTTATTAGTCATCAAACAATCCACAGAGGAGAGAGGCCCTATGAATGCCGTGAGTGTGGGAAATGCTTCACTAGCAGCTCAAACCTTTCTCAACATCAGAGAATCCACACAGGGGAGAGGCCCTTTGAATGCTGTGAGTGTGGGAAATGCTTCACTAGCAGCTCAAACCTTTCTCAACATCAGAGAATCCACATAGGGGAGAGGTGCTTTGAATGCAGTGAGTGTGGGAAAAGCTTCACTAGCAGCTCAGACCTTTCTCAACATCAGAGAATCCACACAGGGGAGAGGCCCTTTGAATGCCGTGAGTGTGGGAAAACCTTCAATCGCAGTTCGGACCTTATTAGGCATCAAACAATCCACAGAGGAGAGAGGCCCTATGAATGCCATGAGTGTGGGAAATGCTTCACTAGCAGCTCAAACCTTTCTCAACATCAGAGAATCCACACGGGGGAAAGGCCCTTTGAATGCCGTGAGTGTGGGAAAAGCTTCACTCAAAGATCAACCCTTTCTAGACATCAGAGGATCCACACTGGGGACAGGCCCTACGAATGCCGTGAGTGTGGGAAAAGCTTCATTCAAAGATCAGCCCTTTCTGTTCATCAGAGAATCCACACAGGGGAGAGGCCCTTTGAATGCCGTGAGTGTGGGAAATGCTTCACTAGCAGCTCAGACCTTTCTAGACATCAGAGAATCCACACAGGGGACAGGCCCTATGAATGCACTGAGTGCGGGAAAACCTTCAATCGCAGTTCGCACCTTATTAGGCATCAAACAATCCACGAGGAGAGAGGCCCTATGAATGCCGTGAGTGTGGGAAATGCTTCACTAGCAGCTCAAACCTTAGATTTAATTTACCCTGGTTCCTCAACTGTTGCTACAGCTCTAGTACCCCTCAATCCAAAGACTGAGAGAAATGGAGAGTTCCAACCATTGTCCTTTTAGTATCTTATAGTTCCTCTCTCTGTTTTTTGTGCTGGCCTTTCTATTCTATCATTTTCTGCCTTTGTTTAGTTGGTCACAGTTGGTTTCCATCACTCACGTTTGTTTGTTTAAATCTCTATCCATTGTTAAATAAATGTTTTGCTTGTTCCATAACTGTACTCAGGTGCTGTGTGAGATACAGTAGCAATGGTCCACAGTAAAACTAGTAACCTGGGATACTTGGGGAAGAGAGGATCTGGGATTTCACCGAGTATCTGGTGATCCGGGCTGGACCCCAGAGGGGGACACATTGAAGGAACTCAAGGGTTAAGGTGGCTGCTGTAGCTCAGAGGAGGATCCTTGAGTTCCAGCAGGCTGGTGAGTTTGGTCACTAACATCCAGCTGCCAAATGCAAAACTCCCTCTTCCTTGTGGCAGGTGGCAACAAGGAGACTCACAGCCCTCAGCACCCTGAGAAGGGTCACAATGTGTCTCTATGTTGATCCACCTGTCAAATTCACACAGGGAAAGCTCCCGATAGCACAAAACTCTGCCCTATGAAATCATGGAACATGTGCTCTTTGCTCTGTGAAAGCATGTAAAGAATCCAAGCGCTGGAGGACAGGGTTTGGGTCCAGAGTGACCTAGACAAATTTGAGGATTGGGCCAAAAGAAATCTGAGGAGGTTCAACAAGGAGAAGTGCAGAGTTCTGCACTTAGGACGGAAGAATCCTATGCACTGCCACAGACTGGGGACTGACTGAGTGAGGGGGGGTTTGATAGCAGCCTTCAACTACCTGAAAGAGCAGCAGTGTGGGCTTCCTCCTGGCCACTTTTGCTGGACTGGGCAGGCAGCCTGGAGGCCTTTCTAGAAGAGAATTGGGAACGGAGTTAGAAAAACCAATGTGAAAACCAGAACCTCAGGTTTAGACTCATTTATTTATAATATTAAATCTTCAATTCTAGTGTCACAGTCAATACAATTGCTTCAGCCTGATAGTTGCCCAAAGGGAAACTTAACTTCTCTGCAAGGGGAGTGGAGAGAAAACACTTTTCAGAATCCAAGAGAGACAAGGTGGTGAGGGTAAGAGGACCAACCTCTGTTGGTGAAAGAGACAAGCTTTGAAGCTAACCCCACACACTTCTTCAGTTCTGTGTAGCCTGGAAGGTCGTCTCTTCCATAACGAGCAGTTAGAACATAAGAACAGCCACACTGAGTCAGACCAAGTTCATCTAGCCCACTCTCCCGAAAGTGGCCAATGCCCGGTGCCCCAGGGGACCCCTGGGACCAACATGGATACAACACCACCACAAACAAGGTTAAAAGTCAATGCACATGGGAGAAGCATCTTGTGTTTCATTCCTTATGTCCTAGTCCCATCATGTGGCCATTTCCTTTTCTTCCTTTCTGTTAAAAGCTTTGGTGTTTTGCACAGAAACATTATTTCCCCAGGAGAGACCCAGGAGTGGGGGCTGCATTCCTGTGCCAAACAGTCACTGGAAGGGGGCAGACAAAGGCCTTTAGGACGAGGAGTTCGTCACTGTCAAAAGATCATCTCCCTCCTGCAGGTCACTGGCAGCCTGAATTTGTTCCTTATCCTCCCAGAGTCTGGGGCTGGAATCAGCACTACCCAGCCCCTCCGTATGTAGCAGGAACAAACACAAACCTGGTCTTTAAAACAAGCTGTCCCCTTCCTTCTCAGGGAAGATTTTTC
The DNA here is from genome assembly GCF_020497125.1 of Mauremys mutica. Taxonomy (NCBI): domain Eukaryota; kingdom Metazoa; phylum Chordata; order Testudines; family Geoemydidae; genus Mauremys; species Mauremys mutica. Next base: position 3,956,602 of record NW_025423256.1, read on the forward strand.
TGTGATTGAAGTTGAGCTTCAGTTCCCCTCTCCTAGGGGTGGGGCTGGTGTGGGGCCAGCTCCCAGTGAGATCTGTTTTCACCTTTGCCCCCTTTCAGTCACTCTGGGATCCTAACTCTGCTCCCAGCTGTCAGGCAGCTTCCAGCCCATCCACCCTGCTCAATATGGTCATGTGTCACCCCCTCTGCCAGCACTCACAGCCTGCAGGAAAGCTACTCAGGCCAGATGCATTGGTAGTATAGTGGTGTGTGTAGGTGCTTTCCAAGCAGTTGATCTGGGTTTGATTCCCAGCCAATGCAATAATGGCTTTTCTCTTCTGTTGTTTCCTCATCTGGAAGTGGTTTAATTTCAGTCACACTGTGTTACAATCACATTATCTATAGAATGAAACAATAAATGCATCAAAGTCCAGCAGGTCATACAGGATGGAGGCACACAAGGGGTTGGAATGTGTCATCTGAGAAAGACAGAACACTTGGAAACCTGCATCTCCCATCCCCTGGCCTTGCGTGTTATGATTCCAGCTGTGTGTTCCAGCATGATGGGGACATGAAGTTTTGAGTCAGTTTTTGCTCCTGCAGATTCCTTTGCTGTTACAATTATAATGACATGAACAAAAGGGAGGCACAATAAAAATAACCCCCAAATTGCAATACAGGTGGGGAAAGAGAAGATCACGGTTAAGCCAAACACATCAAAATAAAAATTAATACTAAAAAAGGGGAGAGGAAAGAGATCAGGTATGTGGAGATCCCCTTGAGATTTGAACTCAAATTGTTAGAATCAAAGTTCAGACTTGACACTGGAAAACCCGCAACTACCTGTCTCTCTGAACACCTGTGATGAGCAAGATGGAGTTGGGACACCTGTTCTGCTTCAATCATTTATTGTCTCTCTGTTCTCTCCTTCTTCTCCCCCCAATTCCTCGTCTCCAATGTCTCTGCCTTTCTCCTCTTGCTCCCTCTCCCCTGCCCTTTCCAGGAACTCACACTCTACAGCATTTAGGACAAGCCAGAGCTCCCATGTTCTGCACATGAGCCTGTGTCAGAGGACGTGTGACCCCGGTCAGAACCAGTCACCAGAACAATATGACCCTTTATGGGGGACTTCTCTGCCTACTCTGCAATTTACATCTCCCCTCTTCCCCCCCCCCCGCCGCAAACAGGGTGGGGTACAGCTCTGACTGAGAGGCCTCACAGGAGAAACTTCCACGATCCCCTTGGCAGGGCCAAACAAGGGATGTTTTCCACTGCCCAGGAGACCCAGCCAGGGACTAATGGTCGCCCCAGACTTTCCCTTTCTCCCTTCTGGGAAATCAAGTTCAAGTTTTACAAGGAGCTAAAGAAGCCTCAACCCTGCATCTGAATTAATGTCAATTTCTCACTGCCTGTCAGAAACAAATGTCATTTCAATCCCAGGTGAGTCCACGTCAGTCATTCCTCAGCCCGATTCCTTCACCCTCCTGCCTTAGCTTAGGGCATTGCACCACCCTGTGGGCGTTTCATGTCCCTCCTCAGTTTCACACAGAGACACAATGTCCTTTGCATGGATCCATGAACAGCAAAACCTCCCTGTGTCTCTTGTCTGAGCCAGGGCATTCGATTCCATTGACACCTTCTCTCCTGCAATGGTAACAGTCAAACAGAGGAGACGTGGCCACCTTCAGCCCTGGCAGTGAGATATTCCCTCTCCTCTTTCTTCATGCTGATGTTGTTATTCCATAAAACATGAACCATGGAATAAAAAGCTGAGTTTACTCCAGGGTGAGGAAAGAAAGGAGCCACCATCTCCCAAAAAAATCTCAGTGCCCCAGAGAAAAGCTGCCCCTGTTATTGGAACTAATGATGTGCTGGAGATATGTTGGGAAAAGGCACTATCTGAATTGCCAAGGCAGGAAACGAACAATCTACAGCAACATCATTAACCACAGACACACTCTAGCCATGCTCCAGCCAGTGGGGAAATGGGCAGGAATTCATAACGTCAACTATAAAAATGATACACATCTAGAAATAGCATAATTATAATGAGCCAATCAGAATCTCTCCATAGATCCCTTACGCGACAACCTTTCTACAATATTGGCTACAAATAGAACAATGGTCGCAACGGTGATCTATACGGTTGCAGATTATGTCAATAACGTCACAGGAGGTGACATGGCATCAGTGAGACTGATACTGGAATACTGCCTCCAGTTTTGGTGTCCTCGTTTGAAAAAGATGATGTGAAATTGGAGCTGGGGCAGCAAAGAGCCACCAAATGTTCTGAGGGCTGGAGAAAAATGCCTTCTAGGGAGCTATTGAAAGAGCTCAACCTGATTAGCTTATCAAAAGAAGATTGAAAGGTGACTTCATTGAAGTCTTGAAGTGCCTTAATGGAGAGAAAATATTGGGTATTAAAGGGCTCTTTAATTGAGCAGAGAAAGGAATAACAAGACCCAATGGCTGGAAGGTGAAAAGAGACAAATTCATATTACAACTAAGGCAGAAATATTCAACAGTCAGGATGATTCACCACAGGAACAAGCTACCAAGGAAAGTGATGGATTCTCCATCTCCTGATGTCATTTAATGAAGACTAGATGCCTTTCTGGAATGTGTTTGCCTCCAAAGTAGCTATTATTTCATACAGGAGGCCTGTGATTTGCAGGGGGTCAGATTAGATGCTCTAATGGTCTCTTCTGGCCATAAAGGCGACTCATTTCTGAAAAACCGAATGTAGCATTGGGAGCAGCGTCTGATGTTTCCCTGTGTAGCCGGCTTGCTGCCTAGAACGAACACTCCTTGAGTGGGGTGATCCACAGGGAGTAGCTCAAACCTCCAAAGTGCCTGGCCAGGGGCAGGACATTGGCACAGCAAGGGAGGGGTGTGGCAGTGACATCACAAAGGCCTTTTGCAGGACCTCAGACTATTGGTCCAACGTGGTGGGGAGGTGGTGACCTCACAGAGAGATGCTGACATCAGCCAGGCAGGACAGGGGTGAGGGGCCAGGGAAACCTCAGAGACCCCTGTGGCTTTGCTTCAGCAAGTCTCCTTCTCCAGGTCTCTCTCTGAGGACTGAGAGAGTATTCAGGTTCACGGACGTGAGCGCCAGGAGGAACCTCTTTCGAGTTTTCTCCTTCCCTTTCAGTGATTTTACTAGAAAACAGCCGTCCCTGTTTAGAAGGTAAGAGCCTCCTCGAGGTCTGAAACCTGTTCAGTCTGATCCATCTGGTGACAGGTCACTTCCCTTCTCTATACCTCAGGCTCATCCCCATCTGTCCAATGGGAACAGGGATAGTTCTCGAACTCTGGGCAGTCGTGAGCCTGAGTGAGAGAAGGGGCGTTAAAGCCCTGTGTGAAGGAGAAAGGAGAGTTTCACGGTGTTTAGCACCAAGGAATTCTAAAGTTTGCTAAAATGTCTAGTCTGTGGAAACAAGAAATGGACGGGGCCAAACTTTTTAACCACTGCCTTTTCTAAATCCCGTTCAGGGGTGTGAGTCCCTGTCTTTTAGGTACGTGGGGTTCTTTGCCAGCAGGAGAGAAGAGGTTCCTGCCTCCATTTTTGTGGCCTTAACAAACCAGGTGTTGTGCCCCAGTTCTCGTCTGAGATCCCTGAAAAAGAACATCTTCCCATCCATGAACAAGACAGGACCTATCTTTCAAAGGGGAACAAAGAGACCCCTGGGCCTTACAGACTAGCCAGCCTCACTTCCATAGCTGGAGAGATACTGCAATACATTCTTAAACAGTTTGTCAGCAGCACCTACAGGATAATTTGGTTCTTAGGACAAGTGAGCATGGATTTGTCAAGAACAAATCATCCCAAACCAATCCTCTTTCCTTCTTTGGCAGGGTTCTGGGCCTAGTGGAGGTGGGTAAACAGTAGATGGGATCTATCTTGGGAATACTAAGGCTTTTGACACAGTCCCGCAGGACATTTTCACAAGCAAACGAGGGAAATGCGGTCTAGATGCAATCAGTGTCACGTGGGTGCAGAGCTGGTTGAAAGCCCAGACTCCAAGGGCCCTTCTCCATGGTTGGCTGCCCAACAGAGAGGGGGCACCTTGTGGGTCCGGCAGGGATCAGTCCGGGGTCCAGTACTATTCAATAGTTTCATGAATGATTTGGAAAATGGAGTGGAGAGCATGCTTCTAAAATGTGCAAATGACACCAAGCACTTTGGAGCACAGGATTGGAATTCAAAACACCCTTAACGAATTGGAGACTTGGTCTTCTTGAGCCAAACCCCATGGCTGGGCCCCTCTCTCTAGACTGGGCTGAAGTGAAACCCCAGAGCCAAACACTCCTCCTCCTGGGCAGTGCGCTCTGACCTTGAATGGTCAGATGCTGCTTAGCGCTGTCAGAGCAGCTTTGGCTGGGGGATTCTCCCAGCACTTTCCAATAGCGGGAAGGTACGAAATCCCCATTTGCCTGCTGGGGACGGAGCCCTAGAGGGGGGAGCAACTTGCCCAGAGTCCCACCGGAAAAGGAAAACAACCAGCAGTGGAACCAATAGGGGTGTCAGGATCTTGGAGGCGCTGTCACCCCCACACTAGGGCGGTGTTATGCACCCCCTGCGGCTGGCTGAGTTTCTCCGTCCCTTGGCAATAAGACAGCCTAGAACCCCAACCAGGGTTATTCTATCTGCTACCCAAGATCCATAAACCTGGAAATCCTGGATGCCCCATCATCTCAGGCATTGGCACCCTGACAGCAGGATTGTCTGGCTATGTAGACGCTCCATCATCATTCCACACAAAGATGGACTACAAGCCGTCAGGAACAGTATCCCCGATAATGTCACAGCTGAACTTTGTGACTTTGTCCTCACCCATAACTATTTCACATTTGGGGACAATGTGTACCTTCAAGTCAGCGGCACTGCTATGGGTACTCACATGGCCCCACAGTATGCCAACATTTTTATGGCTGACTTAGAACAACGCTTCCTCAGCTCTCATCCCCTAATGCCCCTACTCTACTTGTGCTACACTGATGACATCTTCATCATCTGGTCCCATGGAAAAGAAAACCCTTGAGGAATTCCACCATGATTTCAACAATTTCCATCCCACCTACAACCTCTGCCTGGACCAGTCCACACAAGAGATCCACTTCCTGGACACTACTGTGCTAATAAGCGATGGTCACATAAACAACACCCTATACCGGAAACATACTGAACGCTATACTTACCTACATCTCCAGCTTTCACCCGGACCACATCACACAATCCATTGTCTACAGCCAAGCTCTAAGATACAATCGCATTTGCTCCAACCCCTCAGACAGAGACAAACACCTACAAGATCTCTATCAAGCATTCTTACAACTACAGTACCCACCTGCTGAAGTGAAGAAGCAGATTGACAGAGCCAGAAGAGTACCCAGAAGTCACCTACTACAGGACAGGCCCAACAAAGAAAGTAACAGAACCCCACTAGCCGTCACCTTCAGCCCCCAACTAAAACCTCTCCAGTGCATCATCAAGGATCTACAACCCATCCTGAAGGACAATCCCTCACTCTCACAGATCTTGGGAGACAGGTCAGTCCTTGCTTACTGACAGCCACCCAACCTGAAGCAAATACTTACCAGCAACCACACAACAAAAACACTAACCCAGGAACCTATCCTTGCAACAAAGCCCATTGCCAACTCTCTCCCCATATCTGTTCAGGGGACACCATCATAGGACCTAATCACATCAGCCATGCCATCAGGGGCTCATTCACCTGCACATCTACCAATGTGATATGTGCCATCATGTGCCAGCAATGCCTCTCTGCCATTTACATTGGCCAAACCAGAGAGTCTCTACATAAAAGAATAAATGGACACAAATCAGACATCAAGAATTATAACATTCAAACACAGCCAGAGAACACTTCAATCTCCCTGGTCACTCGATTACAGACCTAAAAGTCGCAATATTACAACAAAAAACCTTCAACAACAGACTCCGACGAGAGATGCTGAATTGGAATTAATTTGCAAACTGGACACCATTAAATTAGGCTTGAATAAAGACTGGGAGTGGGTGGGTCATTACACAAAGTAAAACTATTTCCCCATGTTTATTTGTCTCCCTACTGTTACTCACACCTTCTTGTCAACTGTTGGAAATGGGCCATCCTGATTGTCACTACAGGTTTTTTTCTCCTGCTGATAATAGCTCACCTTAACTGCTCACTCTCATTATAGTGTGGATGGCAACACCCATTTTTTCATGTTCTCTGTGTATATATATATCTTCCTGCTGTATTTTCCACTGTATGCATCTGATTAAGTGGATTTTAGCCCACGAAAGCTTATGCTCAAATAAGTTTGTTAGTCTCTAAGGTGCCACAAGTACTCCTCATTATTTTTGCAGATAAATTCATGGAGGTGAAGTCCATTAATGGCTATTAGGCAGCCTGGGTAAGGAATGGTATCCCTAGCCTCTGTTTGTCAGAGGGTGGAGATGGATGGCAGGAGAGAGATCACTTGATCATTACCTGTTAGGTTCAGTCCCTCTGGGCACCTGGCATTGGCCACTGTTGGCAGACAGGATATGGGGTTGGATGGACCTTTGGTCTGACCCAGTCTGGCCATTCTTCTGTTCTTATGCAGGGAGGGGCAGAGCCCTGAAACAGAGTTTCTGTAGTGTAGTGGTTATCACGTTTGCCTAACACGCAAAAGGTCCCTGGTTCAAAACCAGGCAGAAACATGATGGCTTAATTTTTCCCAGCTCCTAGTGGCCTGTCCCTGCTGTTGTAGGAGCAGCAGTGATTTCTATGCTCAATAGGTCTGTTATACTTCCCCCATTCCCATTTTTGTCTCCTCTCCCTCTCTGAATGCCTGTGAAGTGGCTTCCCCCCTCCCCCTCCCGCTCCCGCTCCCTCCTGCAATGCTTGTGGGATGAAGGGGCTGGTTGAACAGCTGGAAGATCAGAAGAGCTCCTAGATAGACAAGGTGTCTGGGACTCTCATTAGGCAGCACTCACACACCCAGAGCATGGACACTGCCCAAGGTGGAGTGTGACCCACCGGATGCAGCCAAGTCATCTCCAGTCACAGGCCATGAGGAGCAGGTCCTTAAAAGGGGAAGGGGCCCTGTGTTCAGGAGTCACTCACAAGCTTGTACCTCCAGTGAATGCCCTTCGCCCCGACCACCTGGCCAGTGGTTCGCTGCATTGCAGTTCATTGTGCCTCAGGAAGACTTACCTTCATCACACCGTCCATCGCGGCGCTGTGGGACACTTACCTTGCAGAACCCTGTGCCTGCCTCTTGGCTTCCCAGGGGTGGCTACTTGCAGCCCAGGAGAAGAAGGATGGTTCTGGTGAAAGGAAGACAAGCAAAGCACTGGGAGGAAATTTGGGTGTGGGCTCTGCGCTGGGGGTGGGGGTGGGGTGCAGGAGGGGTGGTGCAGCTCCCAAAGTGACCGGTACACACAACCCTCTGGCAGCAGCTCCTACATGAGTGGGGCCAGGGGATCTCCATGTGCTGCTGTCTGCAGGCGCTGCCCCCAGAGCTCCCTTTGGCTACAATTTCTGGCCAATGGGAGCTGCAGAGTTGGTGCTCGGGGCAGGGGCAGCACGTGGAGACACTCCTCCTCCCACCCCAGGGGATGCTGGGACATGCTAGCCACTTCTGGGAGCGGCACGGAGGGACGGAGGTAGAGTGGGCAGGGAGCCACCTTAGTGCTGCTGGCACATCTCTGCACACCCCTTGTGGGGGGAGGGGAGCAGAGGGCCTCCATGCGCTGCCTGAGGTAGGGGCAGAGCACGGAGCTGCCTCCCCTCCCAGGTCTATTCCAGGAGTGGGTGGGTGGGTCTTTTGGCCTGCAAGGTGCAGCAGGTCAGACTAGATGATCACACTGGTCCCTTCTGACCTTAAAGGCTCTGAGTCTAAAAGGGAGAGGGAAGTAAAGGAAACTTTTAAAAAAAAGTAAACCAAGCGTTGTAATACCAGGATGACTCCAACTGCTCATTATATAGTCCTGCCCCTTTCTTCCTCCACTGGGTGTTTAATGACCTGTTCTGATTTGGGATACTGATTCTCTCATTCTATTGATAAACTGATACAACGTGACTGAAATTAAACCAATTCCCAGTGGAGGAATCAGCACATCATTGCATTGGCTAGGAATCAAACCCAGGTCAACTGCTTGGAAGGCAGCTATGCTCACAAAAACCCACCAGCTTCTGTTTGAACCATCAGCTTTTCACAGAGCAGCCAAAGTGGTGAAGCACAGACACACATAACCACCTACAGCCCAAGTTTGTCTAAGAAGCACCTATAGTGGCTCATGCAGGGGGAAATACAGCTGTGGGTGTGAGTTCAGGCCTCACCCAGAGCGTTGGTTTTCATTAGCCACGGAGCTTCCCCCACTTGTTTTGTCTCAGTCACATGGAAAGTGCCATAGGAGGGTGATGAGAGTAAATTCTAAACTCTGAAATGTGGCGGTTGGCACAGAGATTGGGATAAGGGGTTTGAAGAGAAAAAGCTCTAAGAGTATAAAACCAGACAGTCTCCAGGGGCAGGTCCAGTACAACGCCTCAACAGGGAGCCATTCGGGGGAGGGGGTTTCACGCCCTCTGTTCAATGTCCTGAGAGGTATTTGAAGGTGAAGATAACGCCATGGCTAACAGGTGACTGGCATGTCCTGGGTTAAAGAAAGGGACCTGGGTTAATAGTCTGAAGATTTGCGTTACCGTCACTGTCTGACCCCCCTTCAGTGCGGAGCAGGTGTGTATGTTGCTGGGTGAAACGCAGAGACTCCTGGAGAGCAGGGGCAGCTGTTTCCATGGCAGAGAGCCTGGCACTTAGGACACTTTCTACACTTGCTGTTTTGAAGGAATTCAGTAAAATAACAGTGGAGCTAAAATGTCTGGTCCAAAATTTCAGCCGCCCCTGGTGCAAAAACGCTATTTTAGGATCTAAATCAGAGGCTCCCGGCACTAGGACACCTGACCAGAGAGCTCAGTAGTGGGTGTAAGAGCTGCTGACTCTGAGGGTCCCGGGCTAAATCCATTTGCAGGGGGAAGTGTTTTGATTTATTTGATGGATAATGAGCACCAGCTACCAGGGGAGAAGCCCTGAGAGTCGCTGCCACTCCAGCTGCTGCTAGGGCAGGGGGGAGCCCCAGGGGGCCAGCTGCTGCTCTGGCCACCCCAGAAGTGCTGCCAGAGGCCACCAAGCTGTGGCTGCTCCTGCTGCCCCCGGGACCACTGGTCAAGTGGTCCCCGGGCCAGCCGCATTGGCCGCTGCTTGGGCGGTCCCTGGAGCCATTTGATTGAGTGGCCCTGGAGTCAGCCACTGTGGCCACTGCAGAAGTCACGGAGGTTGCAGGAAGTCACAGAATCCATCACTTCCACCACCTCCGTGACAGACACGGAGACAAACCCCTCCCTGCTGTGACTGCAGTTCCTGGAAGGAAAGAGAAGAACAGAAAGTGACGAGAGAAAGAAAAAGAGAGATTCCCTGTCACCTCTCTCCCTGCTGCCTCCCCCCTTGTATTCTGTAACCCCATCTCACTGGGTTCCCTGTGCTGGTGCCATGGGGGTGACACTAGAGTTCTGGGGATTTGGGGGGGCTCTTCATTTCTCAACATTTCACACAAATTTGTCTTTGGGCTGAAATTTCTCCTGTGAGGCCTCTCAGTCAGAGCTGTACCCCACCCTGTTTGCGGGGGGGCGGGGGAGATGTAAATTGCAGAGCAGGCAGAGAAGTCGCCCATAAAGGGTCATATTGATCTGGTGACTGGTTCTGACCGGGGTCACACGTCCTCTGACACAGGCTCATGTGCAGAACATGGGAGCTCTGGCTTGTCCTAAATGCTGTAGACTGTGAGTTCCTGGAAAGGGCAGGGGAGAGGGAGCAAGAGGAGAAAGGCAGAGACATTGGAGACGAGGAATTGGGGGGAGAAGAAGGAGAGAACAGAGAGACAATAAATGATTGAAGCAGAACAGGTGTCCCAACTCCATCTTGCTCATCACAGGTGTTCAGAGAGACAGGCAGTTGCGGGTTTTCCACTGTCAAGTCTGAACTTAGATCCTAACGTGTGTTCAAATATCAAGGGGATCTCCACATACCTGATCTCCCCTTTTTTAGTATTAATTTTTATTTTGACGTGTTTGGCTTAACCGTGATCGTCTCTTTCCCCACCTGTATTGCAATTTGGGGGTTATGTTTATTGTGCCTCCCTTTTGTTCATGTCATTATAATTGTAACAGCAAAGGAATCTGCAGGAGCAAAAACTGACTCAAAACTTCATTTCCCCATCATGCCGGAACATCCTACAAACAGCTCACGCAGCTGGAATCATAACACACAAGGCCAGAGGCTGGGAGATGCAGGTTTCCAAGGGTTTTGTCTTTCTCAGATGACACATTCCAGCCCCTTGTGTGCCTCCATCCTGTATGACCTGCTGGACTTCGACACATTTATTGTCTCATTCTCTAGATAATGTGATTGTAAAACAATGGGACTGAAATTAAACCACTTCCAAATGAGGAAACAACAGAAGAGAAAAGCCATTATTGTACTGGCTGGGAATCAAACCCAGATGAATTGTTTGGAAAACACCTACACACACCACTATACCACCAATGCATCTGGTAGGAGTAGCTTTCCTGCAGGCTCTGTGTGCTGGCAAAGGGGGTGACACATGACCATGGAGGTAGTGAGCAGGTTGGATGGGCTGGAAGCTGCCTGACAGCTGGGAGCAGAGTTACCATCCCAGAGTGACTGAAAGGGAGCAAAGGTGAAAACAGATCTCACTGGGAGCTGGCCCCACACCTGCCCCACCCCCAGGAGAGGGGAACTGAAGCTCAACTTCAATCACAGAAAACTCTTCCCTGAGAAGGAAGGGGACAGCTTGTGTTAAAGATCAGGTTTGTGTTTGTTCCTGCTACATACGGAGGGGCTGGGTAGTGCTGATTCCACCCCCAGACCCTGGGAGGATAAGGAACAAATTCAGGCTGCCAGTGACCTGCAGGAGGGAGATGATCTTTTGACAGTGACGGACGCCTCATCCTAAAGGCCTTTGTCTGCCCCCTTCCAGTGACTGTTTGGCACAGGAATGCAGCCCCCACTCCTGGGTCTCTCCTGGGGAAATAATGTTTCTGTGCAAAACACCAAAGCTTTTAACAGAAAGGAAGAAAAGGAAATGGCCACATGATGGGACTAGGACATAAGGAATGAAACACACATGGGCGGCGAGTTATATACCCACGTGGTGCCCGGGCACCAGCAATATTCAGAGCCCTGGGGCCCAGCTCCACCAAAGTTTGGGGCCGGGTCTCCCCTCTGGCCCCACCTGCCACCCCCTGTGCTTCCCCCGAGTATCCCCCAGACTCCCTTGCTGGCCCCATGCATGTCTCTGGGCCCCGGAGGGAGCAGAGCGTCCCTGCCTCTTCCATGCAGCTCCATGCTGCCTCCCTGCAGCAACTGCTGCCACAGGGTCCTAGTGCCCCCCCTTCCCAACTCACTGCCAGGGCAGACTGACTCTGAGCCTGCCCTTCCACCTCAGACCCTTCCCTTTTCCAGCGGGACCCTCCACCATCACAGCCCCCCCGCCGCAGTCACCACTCCTGCCCCATGCTGGGCAAGGAGACAGCCCCATCCCCCACCCCCAGTGAGGCTATAGTCAGGGGCAACAGCAGGGGAGGAGGTGCATGCAGCACCCCCCGGCACCCATAATGGGGGAGGCGAGGGAGATTCCTGGACCTGAGAAGGGCCCTAGGAGCACCTGCAGTGACAGTGGTGGGAGTGAGTGTGCTGCTGCAGGGGGGGGGGAATGAGGGGTTCCTCCCCCAGAGCTTGCTGCTGCCAGCAGGGAAAGGGCTGGGGGGAGTCCTCCTTTCTGGCTCTTGTCCCGGAGCAGCCTGCCTGCACCCCAAACTCATCCCCAGCCCTGCCCCACCCCAGAGCCCACACCCCCAGAGCTTTCACCCCCCCACCACATCCTCAACCCTCTGCCCGAGCCCTGAGCCCCGAGCCCCTCCCACACCCCAAACCTCCCATCCCCAGTTCCAGCCAGAGTCCTCATCCCTCCGCACACCCCAACCCTCTGCCCCAGTCCTGAGCTCCTCCCACACCCCAAACCTCCCATCCCCAGTCCCAGCCAGAGCCTTCATTCCCCCCCACACCCCAACCCTCTGCCCCAGCCCTGAGCTCCTCCCACACCCCAAACCTCCCATCCCCAGTCCCAGCCAGAGCCTTCATTCCCCCCCCACACCCCAACCCTCTGCCCCAGCCCTGAGCCCCCTCCAACACCACAAACCCCTCATCTCCAGCCCCAGATAGAGCCCTCACACACCCCTGCACTCCAACCCTCTGCCCTAGTCCTGAGCCCTCCCACACCCCAAACACCTTATCCCCATCCAAGACACAGCCCTCATCCCTCTGCCCCAGCCCTGAGCCTCTCCAACACCCCAAACCCCCCAGCCTCAGACAGAGCCCTCACCCCCCACACCCCTACCCTCTGCTCTAGCACTGAGCCTCTCCCAAACCCCAAACCCATCATTCCCAGCCCCAGCCAGAGCCCTCATCCCCCTGCACCCTAACCGTCTGCCCCAACCCTGAGCCCCCTCCTGCATCATGAACCCCTCATCCCCACCACACAGCCATCACCCCACACCCCAACCCTCTGCTATAGCCCTGAGCCCCCTCCCACACCCCAAACCTCTCATCCCCAGCCACACCCCAAACTCCCTCCCAGAACCTTGGGCAGGTGGGGGGCGGAGTTTGGGCAGGTTCTGGGCACCACCAAAATTTCTACAAACCTACCGCCCATGGAAACACAAGATGCTTCTCCCATGTGCATTGACTTTTCACCTTGTTTGTGGTGGTGTTGTATCCATGCTGGTCCCAGGGGTCCTCTGGGGCGCCGGGCATTGGCCACTTTCGGGAGAGTGGGCTAGATGAACTGGTCTGACTCAGTGTGGCAGTTCTTATGTTCTAACTGCTGGTTATGGAGGAGACGACCTTCCAGGCCACACAGAACTGAAGAAGGGTGCTGGGTTAGCTCCACAGCTTGTCTCTTTCACCAACAGAGGTTGGTCCTCTGCAAGCTCTTACCCTCACCCGCCTTGTCTCTCTTGGACTCTGAAAAGTGTTTTCTCTCCACTCCCCTTGGAGAGACGTTAAGTTTCCCTTTGGGCAACTATCAGGCTGAAGCAATTGTATTGACTGTGACACTAGAATTGAAGATTTAATATTATAAATAAATGAGTCTAAACCTGAGGTTCTGGTTTTCACATTGGTTTTTCTAACTCCGTTCCCAGTTCTCTTCTAGAAAGGCCTCCAGGCTGCCTGCCCAGCCCAGCAAAAGTGGCCAGGAGAAAGCCCACACTGCTGCTCTTTCAGGTAGTTGAAGGCTGCTATCAAACCCCCCTCACTCCGTCAGTCCCCAGTCTGTGGCAGTGCCTGGGATTCTTCCGTCCTAAGTGCAGGACTCTGCACTTCTCCTTGTTGAACCTCCTCAGATTTCTTTTGGCCCAATCCTGCAATTTGTCTAGGGCACTCTGGACCCAAACCCTGTCCTCCAGCGCTTGGATTCTTTACATGCTTTCACAGAGCGAAGAGCACATGTTCCATGATTTCATAGGGCAGAGTTTTGTGCTATCGGGAGCTTTCCCTGTGTGGATTTGACAGGTGGATCAACACAGAGACACATTGTGACCCTTCTCAGGGTGCTGAGGACTGTGAGTCTCCTTGTTGCCACCTGCCACAAGGAAGAGGGAGTTTTGCATTTGGCAGCTGGATGTTAGTGACCAAACTCACCAGCCTGCTGGAACTCAAGGACCCTCCTCTGAGCTACAGCAGCCACCTTAACCCTTGAGTTCCTTCAATGTGTCCCCCTCTGGGGTCCAGCCCGGATCACCAGATACCTGGTGAAATCCCAGATCCTCTCTTGCCCAAGTATCCCAGGTTACCAGTTTTACTGTGGACCATTGCTACTGTATCTCACACAGCACTTGAGTACAGTTATCGAACAAGCAAAAAATTTATTTCACAACGGATAGAGATTTAAACAAACAAACGTGAGTGATGGAAACCAACTGTTACCAACTAAACAAAGGCAGAAAGTGATAGAATAGAAAGGCCAGCACAAAAAACAGAGAGAGGAACAATAAGATACTAAAAGGACAATGGTTGGAACTCTCCATTTCTCTCAGTCTTTGGACTGATGGGTAGTAGAGCTGTAGCAACAGCTGAGGAACCAGGGTAAATTAAATCTAAGGTTTGAGCTGCTAGTGAAGCATTTTCCACACTCACGGCATTCCTAGGGGCTCTCTCCTCCGTGGATTGTTTGATGCCTAATAAGGTGCGAACTACGATTGAAGCTTTTCCCGCACTCAGTGCATTCATAGGGCCTTTCCCCTGTGTGGATTCTCTGATGTACAGAAAGGGCTGAGCTGTGAGAGAAGGTTTTTCCACACTCAGTGCATGTATTTTTTCTCTTTCGCCTGAGGATATCCTGCTGTGTTGTGGTTTCCATGAGGATCTTCTGAGTTCCCCAAGAAGAAATAAATTTATCCACTTTCTTCCCTGGCTGGTTTCCTTGATCTGTTTTTGGTCTGTGCTGAATCTCCCAGGATTTTCCCTGCTCATGACTCCTGGACACATTCCTTTTCGATCTTTGCGATAATGCTCTGTTTTTACCCACTGGCTCAACATTTTCAGGCTGAGAATTCTGCTCCTCTTTCTCACATGCCATTGCATCACCTGCTGTGACAGAGACAGAAACCTCAAACAGGGATGGAAAGGGGAAGACCAAACAAAAATAAGTGCTGAAGACAGGTCAAATAAAAATCAGGAGCTGAACTCCCCCAAACTCTTCCCCAAAATAGGAGAGAGGAGGGGGATGAATTCAGCCTTCACATCCCATCCAAATACGCAGGGGGAAGGGAGGAAGCTACTGCCTGGTGTCTGCTAGGATTCTATAGGAATCCATGAACTATATTTACCCTGAGGATACGACCCCTGCTAGGGACAATAATGAACTGAGAGACCTCCCAAGGGCTTTGTTGGGCATTCCAGATGTTTCCTTCAGGCACTTACAGATTCTGAGGTGGTTTAATGTTTCCTCACCTGTGCAGGGAGATTTCAGGATCTCTCTTTCCTTTGAACCCTGGAGGTCTGGGACCCATGGCTCTTCCCCTTGTTCCAGCTGGGAGATCACATCACGCTGGAAAACTAGAAACCCTGCTCAGATGAAAGAAAACAAAGGAGTTCAGTTGATTTCATAAGACTTGGTCATAAAAAAAACATTCTATTCATTTAACTTCAGTGCTTAGTGTGACCTGGTGGGCCAGGGGCAGTTCTCACTGAAAATGCCAAGATCAGGGCAGGCTGAAAAAGGGAGAGCAGATGCTCCCAAAACTGCTGGTTAACACTGAAGTTAAACTCACCGACCAGTCACCAACTGTGCTTCTGATCACCCACGTGGGTAATCGAGAAGCTGAAAAAAGAAATCACACGGCCCCCTTTATTGCATCCCTGTTCTCTGACTCCTAATCAGCAGCTAGGTCCAGTACAGTGAGAGGTTATTTAAAAACTCTGCTCACATAAACAAAGTGTTCCTCTGACCCCAAAGGGTCAACCACATCACCAGGTCAGTATAGGTTTGGATATTACCCAAAATTCCATCCTTCCAGCCAATCCTTTAACATCTAAACTAAAGGTTTAAACGAAAGAAAGACAGAAATAAGTTAAATGGGAACGCAGTCAGATACATTCCAAAATGGATATATCAGGTTCTTAGCAGTATTGGTGAGTTGCTGGCTTGAAAGTCCGTCTGGAACACATCCACAGTTTGGATGGGTCATTCAGTCCTTTGTTCAAGGCTTCAGTTTGTAGAGAAGTTGCTCCAGAGGTAGGAAGGGGGATTGAAGACAAAATGGAGATGATGCAGCTGCCCTTTATATTCCTTTTGCCATGTGGCCTGTACTTCCTGTGTTCCAAACACAAGATTCACAGCACATGGCATGGAAAAGCCTTGGAGTTCTCATTACACAGGCATACCCCGGCATGTCTTGCTGACTCAATAGGTGTATCCCCTTGGTCCTTTCCATGGGCTCATTGTACAGCTGATGATCGTCAATGGGCCATCAAACAGGCTAGGCAGTGTTGATGCCAATATGTCTGGGGGTGTCACCCAGAAACACTGCACAAGTCTGGAAATACAGATATACCCTACATATCTATAACTCACAATACAAAGGTGATACAAACATAGAAATATTATCATACTTGGCAAATCATAACATTTTTACTGACACCTTACATGGCATATCAAGCACGATTCATTGCAATTTTATCAGATTATATTATTATTTTATTATTAATACCAAAGTGTCTCACAATTCCATCCAGTGTCACACTTGGTAAACCAGTGAATTCCCAGGACCAGTTCCCCAGGGCCTTGAAGATGCCGAACACTATGTATTGAAATACCCACATATCTGCTAGGAACACACACACAGACACTGTGTCAGTCTATACCCCTGTGTTCACTCTTCTAGAAAATTATGATCAATTTTGTACGCAGTATGGCTTGTGAGGTATCATTTGAAAACGCATAATCTACTGAATATTATCCTCCTGTTAAAACGTGTAGTAACACTGTATGTAAAGTTATGAGATTTTACAGTATGAGATTACTGAAAAAGTTACAATTCTGGGGAACACCCACAGAGCAGTTCCTCAGAGACAGCCAGGCAAACAGCTGGTCAAACAGCCATTCTCCTGCAGGGGGAAGGTGTGAAGAAGACATTTACATTCCATCACAGGGACCTCTTGAAGCTGTTGTGGAAAACGACCACACGACTGATTTTGAATCAGCTCAGCCTGAGGCTCTTTTCTTAGGCCTTGTCTACACTACAAGACTATTTCGAATCAACTTAGTTCGAATTTGTGGATTCGACCTTATGAAGTCGAATTTGTGTATCCATACTAAATACACTAATTCGAATTTCTGAGTCCACATTCACGGGGCCAGCGTCGACTTTTGAAGCGGTGCACTGTGGGAAGCTATCCCACAGTTCCCGCACTCCCCGCTGCCCATTGGAATGCTGGGTAGAGCCCCCAATGCCTGCTGGGGGAAAAAATGTGCCGAGGGTGGTTTTGGGTAACTGTCATTATTGAACCGTCACTCCCGCCCTCTCTCCCTGAAAGCGCCGGCGGGAAATCTGTTCGCGCCCTTCTCTTGTCAGTTACAGCACGTACGCCACAGCACTGCGAGCATGGAGCCCGCTGCGATCATCCCTGCACTTATGGCTGTTGTCAACTCCTCACACCTTATCGTCCACCTCTTCCACAGTCAGCTGCTGAGAAATCGGGCGAGGAGGCTCCGGCAGCGCGGTGAGGACAGGAAGTCACAGAGTGGCGCAGACCTCTCACAAAGCAGGGTACGCCGCGCCGTGGAGATCATGGTGGCAATGGGTCAAGTTCATGGTGTGGAACGGCGATTCTGGGCCCGGGAAACCAGCACGGACTGGTGGGACCGCATAGTGCTGCAGGTCTGGGATGAATCACAGTGGCTGCGAAACTTCAGGATGCGTAAGGGCACTTTCCTTGAACTCTGTGACTTGCTGGCCCCTGCCCTGAAGCGCCAGGACACACGGATGCGAGCAGCCCTGACTGTGCAGAAGCGAGTGGCCATAGCCCTCTGGAAACTTGCCACGCCAGACAGCTACCGGTCAGTAGCGAACCACTTTGGCGTGGGCAAATCTACCGTGGGGGTTGCTGTGATGCAAGTAGCCCACGCAATCGTTGAGCAACTGCTCTCAAAGGTAGTGACTCTCGGAAACGTCCAGGACATCATAGATGGCTTCGCCGCGATGGGATTCCCAAACTGCGGTGGGGCTATAGATGGGACTCACATCCCTATCCTGGCACCAGCCCACCAGGCCAGCGAGTACATTAACCGAAAGGGCTACTTTTCAATGGTGCTGCAAGCACTGGTGGACCATAGGGGACGTTTTACCAACATCTTCGTCGGGTGGGCGGGCAAGGTTCATGACGCGCGTGTGTTCAGGAACTCTGGTCTGTTTAGACGCCTCCAGGCAGGAACTTTCTTCCCGGACCACAAAATAACAGTTGGGGATGTGCAGATGCCTACAGTGATCCTCGGGGACCCAGCCTACCCGCTAATGCCCTGGCTCATGAAGCCCTATACAGGCGCCTTGGACAGTGAGAAGGAACTCTTCAACTACCGGCTGAGCAAGTGCAGAATGGTGGTGGAGTGTGCTTTCGGACGTCTCAAGGGGAGGTGGCGGAGCTTACTGACTCGCTCGGACATCAGCAAAAAGAATATCCCCGTAGTTATTGCTGCTTGCTGTGTGCTCCACAATGTCTGTGAGAGCAAGGGCGAGACCTTTTTGGCCGGATGGGAGGTTGAGGCAAATCGCCTGGCTGCTGTTTACGCTCAGCCAGACACCCGTGCCGAAAAACTATCCCAGCGGGAAGCGCTGTGTATCCGGGAGGCTTTGAAAGCAAGTTTCCTCGGAGAGCAGGGTAACCGATGACTCTACACTTGATTTTAAGAGAAGCTGATCCTGGGCCTGTGTCTCTATGTGTTGAGTGAAATCTGCGGTTACATATCCCGTTCTCCAAGTTTCCCCCACTTCCAAAGCACGTTTTTAAATAAATTAAATGGAACAGTTTTTTTTAATAAATCTTTCCTTTACTTTGCATTTCTGTTCAGGGTTTGAAACATGGACGCATACTGTGCTGGGTACGGTGTGAAATGATGTACAGACCGCTTGTACAATACAGGACGGACAGCCTCCTGCTCCTACATAGGTCTCTGGGGTGGGGGACGGTTTCAAGTGGTTGTGCATGTAGGGGTGGGTTTGCAGGAAGGGGCGAGTGGTGCCGTCTTTGCATAGGGATTTGGATGCAGGCTCTGGGCTGTGGGTTTGGGCGTAGGAAGGGGTGAGGGGTGTGGGGGAAGGGTGAGTATCTGTCCGTGGATGAGGGCTCTTGTTGGGGCTCAGGGCAGCGGAGAGGATCGCGCCTACGGTGGAAGTGCATGGTAAGGGCAGCATGCCTTAACATTAGGGGGTGGCAGGCGCTAGGACCGTGGACAAGCGTACACATCACAGAATGACCCGGGGCAGCATACACCACACAGAGGGACCCTGGTGACTACTGAATGCAGTCTGTGTGTGACCTGCAGTTGATCCTGCCCCCGATAGTCTGTACCCTGCTAATGTAGGCTATCCCGTGCAATTATAAATCCCCTGCCCCCCCCCCCCACATACACAGTCTTCTGACACGAAAGACGTGACGGAAAGAGTGAACAACAGCAAACAGCTTTTATTAATCTACTACATAGTGGGGTGATGAAACTTGGATTTGGGACTGGGTGATCCTGTAAGGGAAGCGCTTCTAAACAGTTATAGCGTCAGAGGTGTGTGGAACATTAGCGCTCAGCTGTGGTGCAGTGACAGTTCTCACGGCCCCTACCGCCCCTCCGTCTTGTAATTTTCGGTGAGGGGGGGACAGGACTTCTTGGCGTTGGAGGGTGGTTGCAGATACAGTGCAGGGGGGCTCTCTCCTCCTGCCTGCGGTCCTGCAGCACATCGACAAGGCGCCGGAGCATGTCCGTTTGCTCCCTCATTAGCCCAAGCAGCGTTTGAGTCGCCTGATGGTCTTCCTGCCGCCACCTATCCTCCCCTTCGATGTGTGTGCGATTTTGTTGACATAGGCTCTCCCTCCACTGTCTCTGCTCTGCCGCCTCGGCTCTGGAGCAGGCCATCAGTTCCGCGAACATCTCTTCCCGAGTCTTTTTCTTTTGCCGCCTAATCTGAGCCAGCCTCTGCGAGGGGGATGCCGGGGCAGTCCGGGAAAGAGCAGAAGCTGTGTGATGGGAAACAGTAAATGATTTCCTTGAACAGATACATGTTTGCGAACAGTGAACACAGTCTAGTCAGTTTCTCTGAACAAGACCATACAGGGCACCAAGTCTCACGAGATCTCAGGAAAAGTTCGAGATTTCGGAATACGCTCTCATTGGCGGCGCCATTGCACAGGAGAGCGGACAAGCGGGGAGATACAGCATAATCCGTCTTGCAGACAGTCCTGGTAAGCCTTAAAGTAGATCATGCTTATCAGTTAGTGGATAGCTGTGCTCTCCTGCTAAAGGCAATCTGGAAAGCAGAAAGGCTGAGCCTTTTCCAGCCCCTCCCGCCAGTGCACGGGAAAGATCAATGTCTGCTTGTTCTCTGTGGCCTCCAGCACGTGGCTGTTAAGCGAGGGTCGTTGTTATGCAACCTAATTGTAAACCGTTAACAATAGTAACAATACACTAATTGCCCGACTTAGATGCAGCCTGTCCAGACCGACATCACCCTGAGGCGGGTCACTCGCAGTCAGAGAGAGCGGATGCTACTGGAAGCCCTGCACAGACCAGGACCATATGCAGCAATGCTGGTGGAGGCGATGATTCCTCTCTACATTAGGATGTCCTGGCGCGGAAGAGTGTGCTTCCATGGAGCACCGAATAAGGCACCTCTCCCCAGGAACCTCCTGCGGAGGCTTTTCGAGCTGCTCTCTGAGAGCTTTGTTGAACTGTCCCAAGAGGATTATTGTTCAATCCCTATATGTGTGGACCTACTATTTATATAGTTTGACATGTAAAATTTTGTATATAGTATTTCTATTTTTTCTATACCCGTTTTTTAAAAAATAAAAGTTTCCATGTTTATAGCACTTACCGCCTGATCCTTCCCCTGATTCTGAGTCCGGGTTAACGGGCGGGGAGGGTTGGTAGGGGATCTCTGTGAGGGTGATGAAGAGATCCTGGCTGTCAGGGCAAGTGGTATTGTGTTCGCTGTCGCCTGCGCCGTCCTCCACAAACCCTTCCTCATCTTCCCCATCGGCGAACATCGCCGAGGAACTGTCCAGGTACACTATGCCATCCTCAGAGTCCACGGTCACTGGTGGGGCAGTGGTGGCAGACCCACCGAGAATGGCATGCAGTGCCTCGTAGAAGCGGCATGTCTGGGGCTGTGCTCCGGAGCGTCCGTTTGCCGCTCTGACTTTTTGGTAACCTTGTCTCAGGTCCTTGATTTTCACGCGGCACTGCATCGCATCCCGGCTGTATCCTTTCTCTATCATTGCTTTAGAGACCTTCTCGAAGGTCTTTGCATTCCGCTTGTTGGAGCGCAGCTCCGAGAGCACAGACTCCTCGCCCCACACAGCGATCAGATCCAGGACTTCCCGGTCTGTCCATGCTGGGGACCTCTTTCTATTCTTGGAGTGGCCGGACTCCTCTGCTGGAGAGCTCTGCATCGTTGCAGGTGCTGCGGAGCTCGCCCTGATGTCCAGCCAGGACGTCAGATTCAAAGTGCCCAGACAGGAAAAGGAATTCAAATTTTCCCGGGTCATTTCCTGTGTGGCTGGTCAGAGAATCCAAGCTCGGACTGCTGTCCAGAGCGTCAACAGAGTGGTGCACTGTGGGATAGCTCCCGGAGCTACTAAGTTCGATTAGCGTCCACACCTAGCCTAATTCGAGCTAGCCATGTCGAATTTAGCGCTACTCCACCTGTCGAGGTGGAGTACCAAATTCGAACTAAAGAGCCCTCTAGTTCGAATTAAATGGCTTCCTGGTGTGGACGGTTGAGCGGTTAGTTTGAATTAACGCTGCTAAATTCGAATTAAAGTCCTAGTGTAGACCAGGCCTTAGTTAAAAGTGCGCAGGGGGCGACAGCTATTGGAATACTGACCCCCTGAGCTAAAAATCACACAAGCCTTTTAAAGCTTAAAACCCCAAGCAATGGCACATACGTTGCACGTTAATTTCCTTATTTGGAATATATTGCAAAATATGATGCAAGCAATGTTGGAAATAATTAAGAAAGGGATAGATACGACAGAATATATCATATATCATATTTGTAAAAACAGCAAATGAATCCATGATACACCCACATCTTGAATACTGCATGCAGATGTTGTCGCCCCATCTCAAAAAAAGATATATTGGAATTGGAAAAGGTTCAGAAAAGGGCAACAAAAAATGATTAGGGGTATGGAACAGTTATGCCAGACCTAACCCCCAGTTTCACTTGAGCAAACAGGAGCTATTTGACACTGTGCGATACGGCTCCTGTGCTCTGTTCCCAAAGTGTTCTGCAGCAGGGGAGGGTCTCTGGTAGTGTGCGTGTGTCACTGGCATATTGGGGTGATGCTGAAACAGGAGAGAGTAGAGGTGGCATTGTGGGGCTGGCGTAAACTTTATCTCTTCATTTCCCCTTCCAAGAACCGAGGGGACAGGAACCCTTACCCAGCGAGGTCACAGTCTCATAGTTCTCCTGCATGACATCCCAGTAGAGGGCTCTCTGAGTGGGGTCCAGCAGAGCCCACTCTTCCCTCGTGAAATGCACAGCCACCTCCTCGAAGGCCACCGGCCCCTGAAAGAGCAAGAGTCCAACACTCAGGACCTCTTTCCCCACTCACAGCCCCACTATTTGTGGCAGAGAGGAGCCAATCAAATGGAAGCTCTGGGTGGATCGCAGTCAACAAAGTCCCACCCCACCCCGCTCAGCGTCTCCAGCAAATACCAGGGTGAGGGGATGAAAAGAGAGCCCCTTGTCTCTCCCAGCAGATCCATCACACACCTACTAGCCACCGACTGATACAGGAGATGGAGCCCCTAGCAGGGTCCAGGGAGAGCTCCCTGGTAGGAAGCCCAATAACCTCCCCATTGTGAGGAGCGGGATATGAAGGGAGAGGCAGCTCCAATAAGCCTGACTCAGGGGTGCCCCCTTCATATCTCACAGCAGCCGCTGGTTAGTGAGGTCAGGCTCCAGCACTGGGAGTCTGGTCAGTTTGACTAGCTCCATGGAGGTGGGCTATTTTCTTTCTTCACAAATTAGGGCATTTCTACCTCCCAACCTCCTGGGTCTGTTCCTAGAATCTAGGCCACTTATTAAATAACTCCCAGCAGGTTTGCCACACCCTGGCCTCCTCCTTTCCCCACCCTGTGAATTTCCTGCCCCGCTCCAACCTCCAGACCAGACTGTGCAAACCTTCCCATCTCCGGTGTATTTGCTGTCCCTCTCCTCCAGCAGGAACCCACCAGCAACCCCCCGATAATATCTACTTGAGTTGGCTCCACTGCAGCAATTTCTCTTCCCTGTCCCACGGCAGGCTGGGATGAGCTGGAGCAAAACATGGACGTCATTCTGCAGCCTGTCTGGGGGAGAAGGGCAGATGTGGGCGTTTCAGAACCAGTTTTAGTTAATTTATCATCACAATTCCCCCAGGCCCTTTCCTTGCACAGAGACACCCTAGATTCTGCCATGCTGGGAAATGCTCAATCTGTTTATTACAATGTAGACCTGGCCCCTCGTGCCAGGCTAAACCCACAGAGACATTTTTAACCTCCCTTCTCCCTCCCCTCACCCCATAACAAAGTCTCTGAACACAAGGCTAGAAAAGAGCAGAACCAAAGGAGTCATTGAGGGGGATTCCCTCGGACACTGACCCCACGGCAGCCACACCCCAGCAGGGGGAATATGGAGTCAGGAACTGGCTTTTCCTCTGTCTGATCCTTGTTTTTTTCACTGGAAAGTGGTTCTGTCCAGGGATGCAGCAATACATGTGTCTGGGTGGAAATCTCTTCCCCCTCATTTCTCCCACTGCCCCTTTCAGTCTCCCCTTCCCCTGTCCTCTCTCCCTGCCCCTCTGGCTGGGACAGTCCCATTCCTGGGGGCTTTGCTCTCCCAGGGCTGGATTTTCTCCTGGCAATTGCTACTGGGAGGAGAAATGTGGAGGGGCTGTTTGTGCAGAGTCACTTTCTTGCCAGTCCCCAGCACTTTCCCTGAGGTCTTTCAGTTACCTGGAGACTCTGGCTCAGAATTTAGTATTAACAGGGCCCAGGGCTGCCCTAGGGGGCTAGGACCAGCTGGAGAAAGTCATCCCCTGGGCCAGGCAGAGAAGCAGCTTTAATTCAGGTCACTTCCCAGCACAGAACCCCGCTGGGGGAGCAGCAGCTGCTAAGCCTGGTCTCCCAGATCACAATGGAGGCTGCAGCGTCTGACCCAGGAAGCTGAACCCCAATATCCTGAGCAGAGAGGGACAGAGCGTTTGAGCAGCTTCCCTCCTTTAGCTCTCTGGGGAGAGCAGCTAACGAGAGCCCCTCCTCACAGGGAGAATTGCTGATCTCATTTGCCCCAGTGTCCATCCGGAGTCACTCCTTGTCTTTCCATACAGTGACTCTGGATTAACAATGGTCTCAATGAAACCAGAGTTCAGAAAGAATGAGTCCAGAACGCTGTGGAAGAGACCATTGTGCGGCAGTGCTGACCCCCCTCCCCCCTCCCTCATCCCCCAGATCCAGGACAATGGACTGGACAATCTAGGACAATGGAACTGGAAGTTCCTGCAGTTTTCAAGAGGGGAGAAGAGCAAAAATCGGTGATTTCACCTCACAGTGTTTGATTAGTGGCTAGAAAGTTATCACAGTGACTGGGCCTGGCCGGGAAATGTCGGGCAGTGCTTGGAGCCAGGATTCTGGCATAAGCTAATCAGGGAGAAGAAGAGGGGTCAGGAGCAGACCCCAGAGCCCCAGCCAGCCCCCCCCCGCGATATTCCCTGGGACCCAGCCCCCAGAGTCCCTGGCCAGGGACCTCAGATACCCCTCAGAGCCCCACCGGCCAGAGAACCCCCACCAGACCGTCACTGCCAGGTTGGGAATCCCAAAGGGTTCCCCCCACCAAGAGACCCCAACAGCCAGAGACCCCCCAAAAGGGACCCCCACTGGGAACTCAGTCCCTCACTGCCTGCCTAGGATCCCCCCCCAGCAGGATCTGCCCTGCCCTTTGCCTGGCACCCCCTCCTCCCCCCTGCGGGATCCCCTGGTGCTTTACAGGGGCACCCCCTGGCCTAGCGCCGGGGATTCTCCCACACACACTCTGTGCACTGGGCACGGCAGCGATCCCAGGAGTCTGCGGGGGAAGCCCAGACAGAGCCCCTGGCACAGCACCAGGCTCCCTCTAACCCCCTGTCCCGCCTACCCAAGAGACGCCCACCCCCGCTGTTCTGCAGCCACCAGGCCCCCAGCGATACCCACCTCCAGGACCCACAGCCTCAGGGCTGGGCACATCACACCCACCCCCTGAAACCCCAAATCTCCAGAACCCACCAACCTCACTAGGGTACCCCCTGCCCAGCCACCCAGAGGCCTCCCCCCACCACAATCCCCTTCAGCTGCTATCTCCCCACACAGCCCCACCCAGCAACACTGTTACCTAACAGTGCCTGAGAAGTGGATAGAAAGTGACCACCGCCCCCTGCTGGCCAGTCACACAGGCAGAGGGAGCCCTGGGGGATGTCTCTTGAACTGGAGTATGGAAGGCCTGGAGGGACAAAATAGGTAAGAAATGTCCATGCCTGTCACTAGCAAATAATGGCCACCATGGATCCACCCCAGAGGTGGCTGCATCTTAGCACTGCGGGAAGCAACCCCTCACAGAGGCCATTTGCCATGGGGTTTGGGATACTTCTGGACCCACACTGCACTCAGAGTGACCTCCTCATCCCGTGCCAGCTGGAGAAAAGAAAAGGGTCCAGACAACTCTCTCGTTACCACTTGGAACCACTGATCCCCCAAACATGGAGAGGACTCTGGCTTTGATGTGTGTTAAAGATGTGGCTGGTCTCTTTCTTTGGCAAACATTTTAACAGACGTAAAAGAGGGACCAAATGATTCACAAAGGAGATGGGAAAGATGATCTCTGGGCAATTTAACCCCCTGTGACCTCCATGATGGAGAAGAACTCAGGGCAACAGGTTCCCTCGAAGGAAGAAGTTGCTGGGATTTAGGAACACGGGGAACAGCCCCAAACCCGAAAGGATTTTTAACTGACATTTGATAATGACATAGAAAGAGGCAAAACCTGAGCTTTGAGAGCAACGTTCAGAAATGAAAGAGAAAGGGTGGAAATCTGAGAGATTTTGGATCCATTTTGCAAATTATAGAGAGGAAAGTGGAAAATCAGAGGGATTTTATATCAGTTGTTGATAGGAGGCAAAATCTGAGTGTTTCACATGAATATTTGATAAATGAATAAAGAGGAAATGGGCAACATTTGCAAACATTTTATATCTAGGTTCAAGAATCTGAGAAAAGGTATAAATCTGAGATTTTCTTGGTATTTTATAATTAGAGAGACAGGGAAATCTCAGGGCATATTCAATTAGAAATAGACAACTAGAGAGCAGTGGGGCAAACGTTTAGGTTATTTTATATGAATCTTGGAGATTTGCAAAGAAAATGTGTCACAAACTGCGTATTTGATAACATGAGAGAAAAACACCAAGATCTGAGGGGATTTTATATTGCTGTTAACGAACTAGTGGAAAAGGGGGACTGTTGGACTGGATTTTATACGACTGTCCAATACATAAATACAAAGTAATGGTTCCCCACCCCCACCACTGCCAGGGGCAGCAGGGAGCCCTTTGAGGAGCTGATTAAAAGGGCAAGGGAGGGGGAGCTGAAAGGTCCCTGGATAAAGGAAGGGGGCAGCAGTGGGAGACGGGCAGGTGACTGGCAACTGATGGTTGGGGGCAACTGTGTTGGTAGTTAGGGGGCAACAACTGGGATTGGGAAACGGGGGTCTGGGCAGTCCCCACGGGGGACACATGCGCCTCCCTTCCCTGCCCTGGCAGAGACCCGGCATCTCCTAGAATATCAGGGTTGGAAGGGACCACAGGAGGTGTCTAGTCCAACCCCCTGCTCAAAGCAGGACCAATCCCCAACTAAATCCCCAAATGGCCCCCGCAAGGAGTCAGCTCCCAGCCCTGGGTTTAGCAGGCTAGTGCTCCAACCACTGAGCCATCCCACCTCCACTCCAGGGGCAGCCATGTTCTGGGGAATGACTCAGGGCAACAATTTCCCACCTGCACAAGGACAAATCGCTGCAGATAAAACGGGTGGGAAAATGCCCCTCACTAGAGAAGATTTTAAACTGACGTTTGAGACTCATGGGGAGAACGGGGCAAATCGGGGGAGACGGGAGAACTGATCATTGGAGGGGATGGGGGGAATCGCCCCAGATTTTATAGCCCCGTGTGAGACACAGAGAGAGAAAAGGGGCAGAACTAGAGAGAATTTGTATCGGGGGCGAGAGGCAAGTGGCACAAACAGGGACAGGAGCCAATTAACCCCCCTCCCCCCTTCGCCCGCCCGCCACTCCCCCCCCCGGGAATTTCCTGGCTGCCCAGAGACAGTTCAACCCCCCCCCCCCCGCGTCCCACTGACCTTCCCCTCCCTACAACTCCAGCTTCTCCCCTCCCTGCCTGACACCCCCATCTCCCCCCCCACCACAGGGGATCCCCCCCCCGCCAGGCCCCAGTCTCTGCCCCCCAAATCCCACTGGGGCTGAGGCAGCTCTGAGTCTTCTCCCAGGTTCCCCGGGGCAGAGTCACTTTCCTGCCCAGCCCCAGTGCCCCCCCGGGGTCTCTCACTCCCCGGGGGGCTCCGTGGGAGGCTGGACACCAGGGATGCAGGACGGCAGGAATGGGGGTGACAGGCCTCCTGTGCCTCAGTCTCACGGCGGGACCGAGGGGGCTCGTCACTCTCCGGCTCGGGAGCGCTGGGAAGACCCAACCGTGGAGGGGCCGTCGCTGGGGACGGCCCCGCGCAGGCGCTGAGCACGTCCTTATATCACTTCTGTGGCGGGAAGAGTGCTGAGGAGATGGAACGCTGAGGGCTGGTTTTGGCGGGAAAAACCGGTTTGGACTGGTTTGAGCCTGTGTCCTGATGGTAAACAAGTCCCCTCTCAGAGATGGAGTCCAGGGGTCAATAGTTCATATGCTCCAGATTGGATCTTATTTTAAAGCCAGTGATTTACTTTATAAACATCTTATTAACCAACTCATTGAACCTATTAAACAATTTATACTTCTAACACCTAACAGTGAGATAAACAAAAGAACACAGACAAGCCTTGTCAGTAACGTTGCAAGGTTCAAGCACACTCAGCCCTGGCATTGCCACCCCTCCTGCGGCTAGTAGCTGCAGCTGGCTACGGCTGGCCTCTGGGAACTGGCCCCATGGCTGTAGCCAGAGAAGCTGCAGGTGGCTCTGTGACTACTGGGGGCCATTAAGCTAGAGCAGCTAAAGACACTGGAGTTCACCTCAAGGAACAGAGGTCACCAGTAGGACAGGAATGTCAGGGGGAGCAGGGAAAGAGGGAGCAGGTCAGGCTGGCAGAGGGAGCTTCCAGCTGGGTGGGAGCATGTCCAAAGTGGAAAGGAAACAAGTATGGGGAGAGGTGGTGGTGACCAGGTAGCAGACTAGCATGTAGATGGGAGCAGAGGGAGAGAGGCTGGTGGCTTCAGATTCCCAAGGGCTAAGTCCTGACTTTGGGGAGATGGTGTTTGCAGGTGGCTGGCTCACATGGCAGGATGGGGGCTGAGGGGGGGGATCTGTCAGAACTGACCAGGTATCTGCTGGCTTTAGAACTGAGCTGAGACTAGGACCACATGCGGTGACTGGTGACATGGGGGGTACTGGAGACATGGCTAGAGAAGGTCTGAATGAGGAAGGAGATAAATCTGTGGGGAGTTTCCTTGATCACTATGAAAGTTCTGCTCACTGTGGACACTGGTAAACCCACATGGGTGCACAGCTCAATGAGAAAACCCGGGGGCTGAGGGAGCTGTGTATGGCAATTCATATAGTCATGGAGAGGTGTGTGATCAAAATGAAAAATGTCTCTGAGGTTCAGTAGCGGGTATGCTAAGGCACCAATGGCACTGCCCCACCAGGCCCACACTCGGAGCCCACAGTGACTACATAGGGGCCTACAAATATGTTTGGTACCAGGACCCACAGAAGGTTAATCCGGCCCTGACTGCCTGAGCACTATTTCAGCCCCACATTTTTTGGTGGACCTCCCACAGTGGGAGCTGCAGAGCCCTCCCCCGCAACACACACACACACACACACTCTCTCTCTCTCTCACTCTCTCTCCCTCCTGGTGTTGGGAGGGGAACAGGAGAAAGAACAAAATAAGCAAGAGAAGAAGAGAAAGGAGGGGGGGATGGATGGAGGAAAAGGTGAAACAAAAAGGACAAACCCTAATGTCCCCGGTGATTCTAAGGGACAAAATCGAAGGTGCGCAATAAAATTCTGCCTCTTTAAGCTCATGTTTTCCATGCCTAGAATTTAACTGTCACCCCACGGATCAGACTGAACAGGTTTCAAACCTCCAGGAGGCTCTTACCTTCTAAGCAGGGACGGCTGTTTTCTAGTAAAATCACTAAAAGGGAAGGAGAAAACTCGAAAGAGGTTCCTCCTGGCGCTCACGTCCGTGAACCCGAATACTCTCTCAGTCCTCAGAGAGAGACCTGGAGAAGGCGACTTGCTGAAGCAAAGCCACAGGGGTCTCTGAGGTTTCCCTGGTCCCTCGCCCCTGTCCTGCCTGGCTGATGTCAGCATCTCTCTGTGAGGTCACCACCTCCCCACCACCTTGGACCAATAGTCTGAGGTCCTGCCAAAGGCCTTTGTGATGTCACTGCCACACCCCTCCCTTGCTGGGCGAATGTCCTGCCCCTGGCCAGGCACTTTGGAGGTTTGAGCTACTCCCTGTGGATCACCCCACTCAAGGAGCGTTCGTTCTAGGCAGCAAGCCGGCTAGACAGGGAAACATCAGATGCTGCTCCCAATGCTACACTCAGTTTTTCAGAAATGAGTCGACTTTATGGCCAGAAGAGACCATTAGAGCATCTAATCTGACCCTCTGCATATCACAGGCCTCCTGTAGGACACCATAGCTACTTTTGGGGCAAACACATTCCAGAAAGTATCAGAGGGGTAGCCGTGTTAGTCTTGATCTGTAAAAGCAGGGCTTGGGCAGCAAGGGTTGTGGGGGGCAGAGCCCAGGGCTGGGGTGGGGGCAGCCAACATTTTTTTTTCCTTGGGGCAGCAAAAAACCTAGAGCTGTCCCTGCCTCCACCCACCGTGAGGTAGGCAGGAGCAGATCAATATTATCCCTACTCGAAAGAGGGAGAAGCTAAGGCTGAGAAAGGAGAATTGACTTCTCTTAGGTCACACAGCCAGTCAGTGGCAGAGTTGGGAATAGGACCCAAGAGCCCTGATTTTCAATATACCTGCCCCTGGAAATTTCCACTACATCATCCGACGAAGTGGGTATTCACCCACGAAAGCTCATGCTGCAAAACGTCTGTTAGTCTATAAGGTGCCACAGGATTCTTTGCTGCTTTTACATTCCAGAAAGGCATCTAGTCTTCATGAAATGACATCAGGAGATGGAAAATCCATCACTTTCCTTGCTAATTTGTTCCTGTGGTGAATCATCCTCGCTGCTGATTATTTGTGCCTTAGTTGTAATATGAATTTGTCTCTTTTCACCTTCCAGCCATTGGGTCTTGTTATGCCTTTCTCTGCTCGATTCAAGAGCCCTTTAATACCCAATCCTTTCTCTCCATTAAGGCACTTCAACACTTCAATGAAGTCACCTTTCAATCTTCTTTTGATAAGCTAAACAGGTTGAGCTCTTTCAATAGCTCACTAGAAGGCATTTTTCTCCAGCCCTCAGAACATCTGGTGGCTCTTTGCTGCCCCAGCTCCAATTTCATTGATGCCGTGTCACCTCCTGTGACGTTACTGACATAATCTGTAACTGTATAGCTCACCGTTGCGACCACTGTTCTATATTTGCAGCCAATATTGTAGAAAGGTTGTCGTGTAAGGGGTCTATGGAGAGGTTCTGATTGGCTGATTATAATTATGCTATTTCTAGATGTGTATCATTTTTGTAGTTGATGTTATGAATATTGGCTCTATGCTGCCCGTATTTCAAACTTGTGCTATGCTTCCGGGGAACACCCCAACCAGACAAGTTGGTGTCAGTTCTGCCTAGCCTGTTTCATGGCCCATTACGGACCATCAGCTCTACAATCGACCCACTGAGAAAAGGCAGATACACCTTGTGACTCAGCAAGCTATGCAAGGACCTGCCTATGGACAGAACTCTAAGGTTTTTCTATGCCATGTGCTTAGGGAGACGTATTTTCCATGCCCTGGTTCCTCGCTGACCTGGGGAGAACAAAGGAACACGAGAACAAAAACCTTCCCCCACAGATTTGAAAGTATTTTCTTCCCTTATTGGTCCTTTTAGTTATGTGCCAACCAGGTTATCTGAGCTTTTTAACCCTTTACAGGGTATGTTATGCTACCTGTAGCTATACGTTTATGACACCCTGTAAATAGCAATCTGCAGAATCTGATTCTGAGAAAGGGCAGGGTGAAGGGAAGTGGCTTCAGCAGATTTACTGAGCATGCTCAGTTCATGTGAGCATGCTCAGTGCACCATAAGTAGCAAATTCCTACACACAGCAGTTTCTCACACTACACCTGAGGCAGCATGAGGCAGGGGCTCCATCGTTGTCCAGACCCCACCCAAGAGCAGATCCCCAGGGGCTGCGAGACCCTCAGCTTCTGGGACCTGTGTGTGGAGTCTCTCTTCTGCCCACCCAGGGCTGCCCCTGGGGTCCCTGTGGCCCCTGGTGCCTGCAGCCCCTGGCCAGGGGCGGCAGAGCCTGGGACTGGGTCCAGCTGGAGAAAGTCCCCACCTCGGCTGGGCACAGAAAGTGCTTCAGTGAAAGTCTGTCCCTGGAGCAGCCCCTCTGGCGCCGCAGCAGCAGCCCGGAGCTCAGCCCCGGCTCCCAGCACACACTGGAGGCAGCAGCACCAGCAGCGTCTGGTACCTTACAAAGCCCGGCCACCAGGAGCTGCCCCACGGCTCTTTTCCTTGTTTTTCCTGCTTCCTTCCTACCAGCCCCCCACTGCTCCAGCCCCTTCCTGGCTCCTTCAAGCCCAACCCCGGCTGCAGCTGCCGCACTCACCGGGCCAGGGACTGTCTGAGGTGGGAACTAGCCCCATCTCTGCTCCTCCTCCTGCCCCTGTGTGTCCCAGAGCCGCTGCAGGGACTGACCCGCACCCAGGCTCTCGCTCCTATTAGCGCTCACAGGGGCCAGTCCAGCTACAGGAGAGTGAGCGCCCCTGGGAGCAAGGAAGTGACCACGTCTCCCTGCCAGAGGGTGGGGGAGGGGGAAGAAAGGGAAAGAGGAGAGACTGAAAGGGGATAAGGAGAAATAAGTGAGGAAAGCAGCACCCAGCTCTTTTCTGCTGCATCACCCCTGAGCAGATTGCTCCTGAGCTCTGGGTAAATAGCCCCCAGTGTCCCCCAGATCCCCCTGCTCCCAAGGCAATGCACATAGGGGTCTCCTTCCTGCCAGGCGTGATTACAAGCAGGTGTAGGTGTCACCCTTATGCCATGATTGGAGAAAGACAGCAAAGCTTGGGAACACGCGTCTGTATTTCCAGTCCAGTGTGACAATCCCGGCTCCAGGAGGGGTTTGTTCTCTGCTCCTGCTGGATGGGCACAGAATGGGGCAGCAACAGGTCTGTGTCAGTTTTTGTTGCTCCACGTTCCTTAACTTAGAACAGTGTGAAATGAAGAAAATGGAGATTGAATTAAAGGGAAATATACAAAGAAAAGTTCCAGCCCCCGTTGCTTATTGAAAGAAATGACTCAACTTCCCAGTTACATGTTTTATTAACACGAACAAATAAAGCCAAGAGCGCACGTCACTAAGGCTAAATGACTATAGACACCACTCAGCTAAGGGTTAAACAACACAGTGATAAAGTTCAGGTCAAATCAGGAAATCAATGAGTTAACAAGGATACTGCGTTGGAATTAAGTTGTCAATTTAGTCCAACCATCAGATTAATACAGTAGAAAAACCAACCCCTACGAATCCTAAAAGAGCAACCCAAGAAGGCACGTGCACATTTAGTGATGCCGAAACCCCAATCAGAGATTTTCACCCAGGCTGTGCAACCCAGATTTAGCCAGCTGAATATTTCAATGCCGAAACCAAATTATTGCTTACATTTAACCCACAACCTCAAGGCTAATTAGTTTTCTCCTTAGATTTCACTATTCTGTAGCTAATACTTCTCCTCACCCTCTCGCCCCAAAACACATACAGACCTTAGAGAGACGTTAGTAAAAGAAGTTCAAACAGCTCTTGCTGAACAATACGTATCTGACTACTCAATTCCTTCCAATTCTTCCTTAGGTGAGGAACATGCGTTCAGTCATTTCATAGGGCAGAGTTTTTAAGGCTATTAAGATCTGGGGAACTATTTTTCCTAGCATCTTCCCTGTGTAGATTTCAGAGGTGTTCACACACTGACACCCACTGAGCCGCACTGTTACACCCCAAGTTAATAGAAAGGCGGGAGGTCTCCAACTTCATTAAAAGAAACAGACAAAAATAGAAAATGGGAACAAAGCATTTCTAAGATTAGAAGGGGTTGGATTTCTGCACCTCTCGGGCTTTGGATTCACTTGGGGTAGGAACTGTAGCTGCAGTTTAGGAACCAGGTAGTGGCATAGATGCTCCAGCACGTTGGGCTAGCAGGCTTTGCAGGTACAGGGAGACTAGTGCAGGCTGCATAGCCCATCGCCGTTGTGCTTCATTCCCCAGAGGGGATCAGTCCTGGGATCCTGGCAGTCAGTCTCTCTGAGGCTATGTCTACATTGACAGAGTTACTGTGCCAGGAGTTACACTGCCGCTCAGAGAGCGCTGGAGGGAAACCACTATTGTGTGTTCACACTGTCAGCTGCCTGTGCAATAGCGTGTTCACACTTGCAGCAGTGTTCGGAGCGGTGCACTCAGAATCCCACTGAGCATCTCTTCCTCTTATGCCGCTAAGAGTTGTGGGAAGGCGGAATGGGTCGCGGAGCATCCTGGGTCCTGTCCCAATGCCCCATGATGCATCGCTTCGCAGCCCAGCAATCCCTGTGCTTCCATTCACATTAGGGGCCATCTTTCACTGGTGGGTGTACTGCGCATTCTGCCTCTTTGGGCAGCAGGAATGGACCCCGCACGGTTGACCTATATGCTGCTCGCTCTCTAACACATCACGAGTGGCAGTGGAGTTATTCTTTAAACTACAAAGGAAAGAGGAGTTCGACATTGATCTCGCCACACGTAGTAGCTACGACAGGAGATTGCTGATGGCATTGACAGAGCTGCTGACCACAGCTGAGCGGCGGGATCACATTCTCATGCACATCGGGGATGATGAGCAACGGCTGCAGAGCTTTTGGATGAGGAAAGCCACATTCAAGGGACTCTGTGATGAGCTCGCCCCGGCCCTGCAGCACAAAGACACGAGAATGAGAGCTGCCCTGTTGTTGAAGCATGTGGCAATAGCACTGTGGAAGCTGGCTACTCCAGACTGCTACCAATCAGTCGCTAACCAGTTCAGAGTTGGAAAATCGACGGTTGGACGCGTGTTGACAAAAGTGTGCCAGGCATTAATTGAATCCTGCTCTGAAAGACCCTGATTTAGGGCAACGTGCATGCCATTGCAGATGGCTTTGCACAAATGCGCTTCCCTAACTGTGGCAGATGATAGATGGCACATATTCTAATTCTGGCACCAGACCACCTAGCCCCCGAGTACATTAATCACAAGGGATATTTTTCTATGGTTCTCCATGCAGTAGTGGATCACCATGGGCATTTCACAGACATTAACGCAGGCTGGTTCGGAAAGGGGCACGGCGCATGCACCTTTCAGAACACTGGCCTGTTCAGGAAGCTGCAAGCAGGGACTTTCTTCCCAGACCAGAACGTCAGCATAGGGGAAGTCAAAATGCGCATTGTGATCCTGGGAGACCCTGCCTACCCCTTATGAAGCCATACACAGGGCACCTTGACAGCGGCAAGGAGCGGTTCAACACCAGGCTGAGCGAGTGCAGAACGACAGTTGAGTGCTTTTGGCCATTTAAAGGCCGACTGGCGCTGCCTAGATGGAAGGCTGGACCTGGCCAGTGACAATATTCCTGTGCTTATAGCCGCATGTTGTACACTCCATAATATCTGTGACGGGAAGGGTGAAAGCTTCACTCAGGGCTGGACCACTGAGGCTCAGTGTCTGGAGGTTGAATTTGAACAGCCAGAGACCAGCACTATTAGAGGGGCGCAGAAAATTGCCTGTTGCTTTGCAGGGCTCTGTTCACTTTCAATTAATGGAATGAAGATTGCTTCCAAACCAGAACTATTCTATTAAAAACAACCACTGGAGGACGGACGGACGGACACACACACACACACACACACACACACACACACACACACACACACACACAAGCACAGTGGGGGATGAGGGAAAGGAGTGTCCCATGAGTAGATGAGGTTAAAGATTTGTGTCAGTCTAAGTATCTATACAACCGTATCCTTGGGAGTACAGTGCAGCAGGTACTGTGCTTCGGCAGGAATGAACTGCAGAGGGACGGGTGTTGAGTGGACTGGATACTAGGAGTCCGCAGGGTTGGACTGCGTTGGGGCAGGAGTGGAATGCAGAAGGGTCCAGACTGGAGCCAGGAGGTTGATAAGAGTGCGTTGGCCGTGTCTGGGGGCACACGGGAAAGAGGTTTGCGACAGCGGTTGCAGGGGAGGGCATGCACAGCGCTGCCTGGTTTGCAGTGCTAGTAGCACCTGGAGAGCGTGTCCGCTTGGCACTCCATAACTCCTGCTTTCTGCAACCCTCCTGCCCCCAACAACTTGCTTCAGTGATTCCCAAAATCAAAGCCACTAGCCAGCTGTGACTGGCGAGCCTCCTCCAGGGCAGAGAAGAACTTCCAGCTGCAAACATCTCTGACCTATGAGTCATCCTCTGCCTCTGGGTCCCCCTTCACATCCTCATCCAAGCTTTCCTCCTCCTGGCCCGATCCACTCTCAACGGGCACACGAGCCACCGAAGTACCTACAGTGGCCTTTGCAGGGGAGGTGGGGTCACCACTGAGTATCGCGTCCTGCTCTTTGTAGAATCTGGAGCTCATGGGCACAGCCCTGGAAAGGCAGTTTGCCTCCCACGTCTTGTGGCAGGTGTTCTGCAGGGCCTTCGCTTTGACCCTGCACTGGAGTGTGTCCCAGTCATGGCCCCTTTCTCTCATGCATCATGAAATTTGTCCATAGGCGTGATAATTCCTACCGCTGGAGCACAGCTGGAACTGGACAGCCTCCTCTCCCCAAATGCTGATGAGGTGCAGCAGCTCGGCCTTGCTCCAAGCCAGGGCTCACCTGGTGCGTGGAGCAGGCCTGGTCACCTGGAGAGATGCGCGGAGACCACGGCAGGCATCACCAAGCAAACAGGGAGGGGACTTTGAAAGCGTGCACACCTTGGAAGTTACAGGGCAGACAGCGGCTTTACCGTGCAGAAACTTGCCAGTGTAGACAAGGCCGTAGATGGCTTACGTAACATAAGAACCCAAACCTGGTCCTACTGGCTCAGACCAATGGTCCATCTAGCCCCGTGTGCTGCCTGAGAGTGACCAGTGCCAGATGCGTCAGAGGGAATGAACAGAACAGGCTTGTTGCCCTGCAAGGTGAGTCTTTCACCCTTATCTTTAACTTCATTGTTGTCAATTCCTACTGATGTTATCCTACCACCCCTCCCCCGAGGTTACTGCGCAAATCCGGTGTGAACCACTCCTTTGATACAGACGTGTCCCAATCCAGCTGAACTGAGGCAGACTTTGGGTCAATGTCCGTTTGGAAAAGGCCCACTTAACCCAGCAGGTTTCTCAAAGTACCTGTCGCTGTGAACCGCATGTAGTGTGGATGTGTGGACCCCAAAGATATCAAACATGAAAGAAACGCAAGGCCAGCACTGAGGAGGTTTCCAGAGCCAGGCCTGAGGGTTAAACAGCTGTGCTCAACAGGAAAAGGGGCCTCCACACCTATAAAAATAACTGGTTGAAAAACCAAAAAAAAATAAATAAAAAACCCAAACCAAAAAACCAACCCAGAAAAGCTCCCATCACACATCCATCACCATTGTAGATTTTGACATCTGCTGCCTGATGTGACGTCTTTGCTTTGCAAACAAGAGACCTGGGGAACTCTCTGGCTGTTACCCTCTAACTGGGTAAAAGGTTACACCTCTTGTATTAAGTAATTTTCCTCTTAACAAAAGATTTATTTTAAAATTTATCAAAATGAATTCCACTTGAAATAGAAATAATTACAGTCTATACTGGGTCTCTATTCTCACACAGGCTATTTCTCTCACCTGTTCCCCCACTCTAATTCCTTTGGAGGGAGGTTTTAATTTCAGGATTAGCCTCCATTTACGATACAGTAGGAGGAGGCAGGGAGAGAACTAGAAGAAAACCTGATGACTAACGGTTGCTGTGAAATGGGGGAACAGTACAACCGTGATGCTCAGGGTTTGTTTAGACTAGGAAAAGTGATGGAGTTTAGGTCAGGTCAAGGGGAAAGCTAATGGCAACCCCTGCACCTGGGCTGCATCTGCACAACAACTCTAATTGTCTTTTTACCCCAAGATCATTAACTTGAGCAGCCAATGCCATGTACAGCCCTAGTGGATGTCAGGCTCAGGTACTTTTTGCCTCAGTGTAGCTTGTTGGGATCAAACCTCTCTCCCACCTGGAGGTGATGAACATTCCTGGCAGGAGGGACACACACTCCTGTGACTCAGAAGGAAAGGAGTTGATAGAAAAGATCACAGGACTGACCCCAAAGACGGGTGAGCTGCAAAAGGCAGAAGCAGGCAACTGATCTGGTGGAGTTGAGACACCACAGTGAAGATGGTGCAAAGATCACTATGTGGGAATTAGCAAATGTGATTTAAAAAAAAACAAAAAAAAAACCCACCACTTTGGCCAGCCCTAGTCAAGGCATTTGCTACAGTTCTCTCTCATGTGGATTTTCTGATGTCTAATGAGGCTTGAGCTCTGATTGAAGCTTTTCCCACACTCAGAGCATGTGTAAGGCCTTTCTCCTGTGTGGATTCTCTGATGTAAAATGAGGCCTGAACGATGAATGAAGCGTTTCCCACACTCAGAGCATCCATAAGGTTTCTCACCCATGTGGATTCTCCATGTCTGATAAGGTTTGAGCTCTGATTGAAGCTTTTCCTGCACTCAGAGCACCTGTAGGGCGTTTCCCCTGTGTGGATTCTCTTATGTGTGATAAGGTTTGAAATATCCCTGAAGCATTTCCCACACTGAGAGCATCCATAAGGTTTCTCACCTGTATGGATTCTCTGATGTCTGATAAGGGCAGAGCTCTGACTGAAGCTTTTCCCACACTCATGGCACATGTAGCGTGTCTCTTCCAAGTTGATTCTTTCATGTGTAATAAGGTCTGAGTGGCTACTGAAGTTTTCCTCTGGCCTGTGCTGAGTCTCACAGGATTTCACTTTTTCTGGGAGTGCACAAATCCCGGAATCATTCCCTTTGGATCTTCCTGATAACATCCCATGTGGTTCTTCTTGCTCAGCATCTTCCTGCTGGGGTTTCTCCTCCTCATTCTCACTCACCAGCCCATCACCTGATGGGAGACAGAGAGAATCCAGACACAGGTCACTCCCCGCACCTGAGAGAAAGGAAATCTCAGAGAGAGGAATGGAAAAAGGGGGGGAACAAACCAAAATATGTGCAGGAGAGATCAAACCTATCAGGTGCTGATTTTCCCCAAACCCTTCCACAGAGGAGAGAGGAAGGGATCAGTTTTGATCCACATCTCACCAGAACGCTCAGGGGAAAGAGAAATGGGGAGAGACCTGCTGCTAGTTGTCAGTCAGAATAGGAGGGAAGCCATGAGTCACATCTGCCTAATGATTCCACATCTGCAGCGAACAATCCTGAACTTGGAGATCTCATAAGGTCTTTGTAGGGCATCCCAAATATTTCCTGCATTCACTGACAACTTTTGAGCTGGTTTAACCAATTCCCTACCTGTGCAGGCAGCTCTCGGGAGCACTTCTTTCTCAGAGCCCTGAAGGTCTGGGACCCACGGCACTACCCCTCGTTCTAGCTGGGAGATCACATCAGGTTTGGAAACTGGAATCCCTACTCAAGGCAAAGAAAACAAGGGAGGTCAGTGGAATTTGTGGGATACTTGTCACAAGGAATAGTCCATGGTTTTAACCCCCAGCTCATTTTTAAGCAGTAACATCCCAAGACCAGCTTCCTTGGCTCAAAGTGGCAGGAGAGTTATTATGATTATAAATCATATTCATTAGCTTAGTGCCTAAGGACCAACTAACAGTGGGTCCCCATTGTGCTAGGCACAGTACAAACAGAGAACAGTAGATGGCCCATGCCCTGAAGAATTTACAATCTGAATAGACAAGACAGACACAGAATGGGGGAAGGGATAGACCCCACTGTTAGAATAGAGATATTCAGGCCTGCCTGTAAAGCCTATACTTTAAGAACTTAGGTGTATTTTTATCACTTAGCTACTTACAGGGGTATAAAAACAAAGAAACAAAATCACTGTCTGTATTTGTAAGGGCCTTCTCTTACTGTGACCGTCTGAGGCCTTGTTCTTAGGCTAAGGCCTTTGGCTAAGCAGCAGGGGCAGCCATAAGCTGGGAAGCGAAGGGTCACATCCTCACATCCCAAACCAGTCACACTGAAATAAGGTGCTACTGGGCTGTTAGGAAGACGATCCTGTCCTGATAGTG